>NC_026734.1:177888-323938 GCF_000210295.1 Trypanosoma brucei gambiense DAL972
TACGCTATATAAATTTTTTTTTTTTTTTTTCAAAAATTCACAAATTTATGTGCACACAAACACACAGGGGGGGGCCCCCCACTTATATATTTTTTTTTATTTTTTCTTTTATATATATCTTTTTTTTTTTTTTTTTTTTTTTAATTTTATATATGTTTGTGAGATAAAGAGACACACACACACACGCGCGCGCACACACACACACACACATATATATATATATATATATATATATATATATATATATATATATATTTGTATCCTTGTGTGTGTGCACGTGGATTTGTGTAAGTATGTATTTATTACTAAAACATATGAAATTTCAAAGAAAAAACAAAAAAAGAAGAGAAATGTAATACAGAAAATAAAATAAAATAAATAAAAGGGAGGCAACCCCCGGTGTGTTTTTGTGCACATAAAATTGTGAAATTTTGTAAAAAAAAAAAAGGAAATTAAATAGCGAATAGTCATGAATATATGGAAATTCGCACACATGAATACTATCAGCGATATCATTCTTCATAAATGTTGACGGCACTGAAACACTTTTGTAGTGTGAGATACAAGTTTTTTTTTGTTTTTTTTTTATTTAAAGGGAAAACTGAAAAGGAGGAAAGCGAAGACAAAAAAAGAGAGAAGAAAGACGAGGCTGCAGAAACAATACTCGTCCGAGTGTGAATGTGATAGAGATGGATCAATTTATTGTTATTATTATTATTTCTATCTCTATGGTTGTTATCATTATTACGATGATGATGATGATTACTGTTATTTTTACTATTATTATTATTATTATTGCAGGCTGCATCGAACTGTCTGCTCCAGCACATGTGTTTGCATTTGTTTCTTCTTTTTCTTCCTTTTTTTCTTTCTCTTTCTCCACTGCGCCGTCAGGTGAAGTGATATAATGAATGCACAGTTGTGCAAAGAAGTGTGAAATAGAGATGGGGTGATTTTTTTTTCCCTTTGAAAGCCATTTTTTTTTCTTTTTGCTGTGTTTTATTTCCCTTTTCGTTTTGTTTATGTTCCTTCCCCTCCTTCATACTATCTTCAATTTTGTCTCTTTTTTTTTCTTTTTTTTTTGTCTTTTCTTTTATTTTTATTTTCCAGTCTTTACTTCATTTAAAGTTGTTATACTTTTGCTACGTGTTACACGTCTCTTGGCGGATGCCCACGCCTAATTTACAAAAAAAGAAGAGAATACAAAATATATGCATATATATATATATATATATATATATATATATATGTTTATTCAAAAAAATCTAAACAAGAGGACAAAGTTGTACAACTTGCTTGATTACATTATTTATATGTTGGTGCGGAATTTACAAGTTTGCTGCTAACTGAACGCAATACAAAAACATCGAATTCCTCAGAAAGAAGAAGAAAAAAACAAGGGAGTTAAGAAGAAGGAAATTTGTTGGGTTGGTTTGAAATGAGGCTAAAATGCTGCGAGTGGATTTTTTTTATTTTTATTAAATCCACAACTGGGTGTTTTGTTTTCTGCTGCTGTTCCTGTTGCGCCTCACATTTGCATTTAAATGCATTTTATGAATGAGCCTTATTATGTTTGGCATATTCGATGTTTTATATGCTGAAGCTTTTCCTCTTTTATTTCATTTTATTTCATGCTTATTTTCGCTTTTTATATATTTTTGTTCTACAACATGTGTTTATTTATATATAAATATTTATATTCATAGGTGATAAGCCTTAACCGTGCCGGGACAATTTGAGAATCGCCTTTTTTTTTTCAAGTTGGTTTTTTTTATTTAAAAAAAAAAGTTGTTGACTCCGTTGGAGATCCTTACCCCGATGCCTTTGGGCTGTGGCGAGGGAAGAAGTGACAAATCACATTAATACAAATAGTTTATTTATTTATTTTTTGTAAAAGAATAAAAAATAAAAGAAGAAAGTGAACAAAAAAGAAACAGAAAAAACCGAGGAAGTGGGTACTTCCGGGAAATAACAAAACACATAAAATTCAAACGAAGCAAATAAAGCACGACCATGTGTTTGTGTGTGTGTGTGCTTTCTTTCTTTTCTCTTTTTCTTTTCTCTTTTTCTTTTGTGATACTGTGTGGTTGACTTGGTTTTACAAATTAACACATGCTTATGCAACATTGCTATGCTGTCTATTTTGGTGGTGGGTGGGGAGATTTTTTTTTGGTTTTTTCTTTATGTATTTCAAATATTTTCTTCTTTTTCTTTTTTCTTTTTTTTTTTTCCTTCCTTATGTTGCGTGGGGTTGGAAAATAAAATAAAGAAAGAAGAAAAGGGACAAAAAGAAAACCATGAGTTTTACTGATGAAACAATAAATGGTGGCGATGAAAGTGCTGTGAGATATAAACAAACCAAACAAGCAAACAAATAAGTGAACGAATTAATGAAATGAATAGGAAAAAAAAAGGAAAAAAAACTAGAAAAAAATACGAGCAGATGATAAAAGTGTGACGAATTTAAATAAATATATTATATTTATTTAAATGTATATTCATGCATTTTATGTTATTGTTGTCTGTCTTGTGGCTGGACAAAAACTCCTATATTGAGAATGCTTCCGGGCATATCTGTGTGTGGTTTTTTTTCTTTTTTCTTTTTCTTTTTCTTTTGTTGGTTTAAACAAGCGAGAAACCAAAAAAAAAATCAACGACTGTTGTTAATATTTTTCCGATTCTCTCTCTCTCTCTCTCTCTCTCTTTTTTTTTTTTTTGAAAAGAAAACAAACACTTGTTTCATCTTCAATTTTCCCTTACTTTGTATTTTCTTCATTCAATTGAAAACTGCTCCCCCCCCTTCCCCCCTTCATGAACGCTCTGTTGTTATTATATGAAGTGCTTTTTTTCTTTTTTTTCCCCCTTGATTTAAAACTTCCTCATGTTTCCCACCCACCTCCTCCAAATTTTAATTTATTATGTTTATTCTGAAATGTTTCGTCCTGCGCTGATTGCTTGAAATGTTTTTGTTTTTGTTTTACTCCCCATATTCTTCAAATGTTCCATTCTTATCCCTTTTCCCTACTGTTTCTTTTTCTTTTTTTTCTTTCTCTCCCTCTCTCTCTCTCTTGTATTTGTAATATAACATTGCACATCATATATATATATATATGTATAATGTGTGTATGTGTTTCTGTACTTGTTCCTCGTATTAAAATATAACAAGATACGCTGCAGTACAATTTTTTTTTTTTTGGTGAGTGTAAACCAAAAAAAATAAAATAAAAGAAAGGGTGGAGGGAAATAATTATTTAGCGTGCCTTCCGTTAGCAAAGAAAAGCAATAGGTAGTAGAGACACAAGTACACAGTTCATATAAGCATATAAACATACACATCACAAAAAGCTCAAAGGAGAAAGGATTTTTTTTAAAAAAAAGAAAAGAGAAAGGGATTTATATTAAAGGAAAAGGTGAACAACAAAAACAACAACAAAAAGGCGAAAGGAAAAGGGATCGGCCCTTCGACTCACGGGACTTGGAGTGGAGATAAAAGGAACTGCGGCATTTACGTATAAAACATTCGTTCCTTTTATTTTTTCCTTTTCCCCTTCACCCTCCTCCTCCTCCTCCTTGTGTATACGAACACAACTGCGAGGAATACTTATGGTTTAGTACCACTTATTGTTTAGTTGTTATAATTGTTGTCTTCGGTGTCGTTTGTTATCATTATTTTTTTTTATTGTTAGTTCGTTGTGAGCTTGGTTGAAAGATATATATATATATATATATGTGTGTGTATGCGTATGTGTGTTTCTTTTTTTTTTTTGTAGCTTTGGACGGTGTTGTACATTTTCCGGATCTTTTTTTCTTTTTTCTTTTTGTTTTGTCCCCTCCCCTCCCAAAAAAAAAAAGAAAAATCGTGTTGGTGAATTACCATGGTTTCTAAAGAGGAGAATGCGAACATCAAAAAGGGGGAGGAAAGCGACGCATATTTGCAGGAGCGTGGGATAAATAATATTATCGAGAACCTTTTGCACGATATCACAAAATGTAGACCGGATGATCACTTGGAGTTTATGAAAGAGTGGTTGGCGACTCGAGAAACTGGAAAAAAAGAATTTTCTGATGGGAATGAAGTGAAGCAGATGATCGAATCACCACTTGAACGCGAGGCGACAGTTGGGGAAACGAATGAATTCATTTCGGAAACAGTTCCCGAATTTGCCTTTTTCCAACCCGTGAAGAAACCATCAACGGTGTCGTGGGCGCTGGGTGCACGCGGTGTTGACAGCAGTCGTGCATTATTTACCTCCTCCAGAAAATCTCCGCAACCAATCGACTCGGTTAACACCACATCATCATCTTCAGGCAGCTCGGCACTTCAAAACAATTTAAGTGTTGCTGCTCAAGGCGTTTCAATGTGGGTCCCTTCCGCTGCTCCTCTTAAGGCATCGCCAGCAATTCCATCCAATCCATTACCTTTATCACCCACAACATCAGAAGGGCTCGTGAGTTGTGGAGAGCTGCCGTCGTCAGTGAAAAAAATAATAGAAGGAGTGCGGGGACTGTCGCCAGCCGACCACACAGCAGTAATAGCGTTTATTGACGGTTTGGCTAACAGAGCAGCAACCACACGATTAGGAAGGAGAAAGTTGTCAAATACGCGGGGATCATTCGGGGTTAATTTCAACGTTGATAGTTGTGGTCCCACCATGAGCGAGGGAGCCGTGCCACCATGTATTAGTTTGTTAGTGGATGATGACGGTAATGTGGGAGGGGAACGTAAACTCTCTTCGGTTCAATTACAACAATTAGTTGGCGATGCCTTAACAACAAGCATGATTGCAACTGGGGAAATATTCATGGAGGAGGAAAGAGCGGGTCAGTTGTCGGCCTCCACCACCCAAGGGGCGAGCACATTAGGAAAGAGGGTGAAAAAAGGAAGTAACTTGCAATTGGCACGTTTTAGCGATTGTTTTTCCATGAGTGATCAGATTCTTCCTGGTTCGAACGGCGGCGTCGGCAGCGGCTCGGGTCCCAATGACGGAGCAACGGATTTGTCGCAAATGTTTTCGAGTGTTGATGAGTTTGCTGCCGTTCCAGTTAGTTTTATTCAACAATATATGCAACACAGTCGGCTCTCCTCAACCGTTAGTAGGGTTGATAGCGAGTACTCTTCGGGGGCGACCGTCAGCAGTGAGGATGAGGTAAATGTGTTGCGTAAAGCTTTTCGGGCATGTAAGCGCTTCTCCGACTATAGCGAAACAGAAATAGAGGTACTCGCTCGTAATGCGCAAAGGTTGGAACTGCTTGCTGGTCACACATGTAACTTCAAGGACTCCATTTTCTACGTGCATAGTGGTTTGCTCCGCGTAGAGAACAATGAAGGTGTTCTTCGTGAACTTCCGGCAGGAACCTTCCTTGATGCTCAATCCTGCGAGCAGCTTAATGATGCTAGGGAGCCGCTCGAGGTGCGTGCAGTATCTGATGCACTAGTTTTGATGTTGAAGGACGAGGCATTGGGAACCATTCAGGAGAACGAAAAAAAACTGAAAAAACGGATGTTCGTAAGATGCCTGCAGAAGTCACCGCTTTTTGCAACAGTCCCGCTGAAACTTCTGAAAAACATAGCCAATTATATGCATGTGCGAACGGTGGTCCAGGGAAAGGTAATGTTACGGAAAGGAGAGCATGTGGATTGGCTTTCAGTAGTTATCAGTGGCACGGTTAGTAGAGTAGTAGCCGGTGGCAATGGGAATCATGAAGTATTGCCGCAGAATAAGCAGAAAAGTGGCCCATCATCCTGTGCTGCTCCGTACATTTTACCACCCGAATCCCAGAGCGGATTTGAGTTTGGTGAGCTTGAACTTCTGTTTAACTCGCCGATGCTTACGGATGTTGTTGCAACGACACCGGTAACTCTGGCACGAGTTTGCACAGCATTTGTACACTCACTGCTACCCCACCAAATAATCAACGATATGAAATACGCTGTTGCTACCAATCCATCAGCTGGACCTCTTTTGACCATAGCACCGGATGCAGTTCGTCACTCAGTTAAGATGTTTATGGAGCATTACTGTCAGTCAAAACGGTTGGGTGGAAGCCGACTGCGCAAAAGAATTAGTGTTAGCTCAACGGGGACAAATTCTACAAGAGGATTTGCAGATAGCGTCAGATGTGGCGTACTCGCATCCGGAGCCAAAGCGAGTGGTGGAGCAAACAATCTCAAAGTGAGTTCGGCAGGAGAGATTGTGTATGCTGGAAAATGTAATTATTACCGCTTTCCTATAGCTGCTCTTGGGTTGGGGAACACAGTAGTGGTTGCCGTTGTATCGGATGGTACAATTATCCGCTGGAATGATAGCGCCGAGCGCATCACGGGGTTTTCGAGGCAGCAAGTGCTTGGGCACAGCGTCTTCTCTTCACTCACTACCGATTCTGCCCGGCGCTCCATGCGTGAGCAGTTGAAACTCGTGCGAAACGTTGCTGGGAACTGGAACCAGTACGTCAGTGCGGGTCTTTCTTCTCCACAAGTGTATCGTTTTCGTAAGGCGTCTGGAACACACTCCGTTGGGTTACTTTTGAGTGTTATTCCTTCTTCTGCGGGGTCCAATGAAGATGTTTTGTTACTTGTCGGGCGTGAAGCGGATAACAATGCCATGACAAGTTACGTTGAGGATACCACCCGGTGGTTGAATGACGTTCTGCGGCCGCAGCTGTCGGCGTTCCGTAAACGTGTGTGTGAATATGAAGAAAGGAAGTGGAATATTACTTTGGAGGAAGGCGCAAAGCTTCATGGCTATGTGGAGGCGTGTAACCAACTTATGGACCGTTACATGCGCCTTGGTAACCTAAACAAACATTCAGTAGATGCTCTGTGGAAACCGGTGCGGATGCAAAATGTGTTACGACAGTTTCTGCAGGAGGTGACACCTCATGTACAGCGGGCTGGGAACAAGCTTACCACAGACGTTGTGGCAGGGCCCAAGGGCGAGGTATTTCTTCATGTGGAATACGTGCTGGATGTACTGCGTGGAATGGTACTTGATGCTAACAAGAATAGACCCAACTATCATATGCATATCGTTGTTGAGGCTGTTTTGCCCACCACTATGCATCAGGATAGTACAACAATGTCCTGCCAGGGTGAAAAGTCCACTTCCTGTGACTTGGCATTTCACTCCGTCTTGGATCAATCGCGAGTGAGTCTCGACACACCCCACTGCACAACATCGCAAATAACCGCGAGTGAAGACAGCATTCGACAACGCTCTGCTCACTCTCCCCGGCAATTAAGTAAATGGCCCTCATACATGCAGCTTATTCGGTTTATATTTACGATTAGCGAAAGTGAGTCCGGCCTTTCGATGGCGAATGATAACACCAGTGGTGGGGCAGCTACCACCCCAAGTGGTGAAGTCCCGCGTAGCAGCAAAATTCATCATAGTTTTTATGCAGGAAAGGAATGTGGAGACCTTGTTGCTGCGATGGGAGGTGAGGTTTTTTCCGAGCAACGTGGAATGAACGGTTCGGGTCATTGTGTTACGGTAGAACTACCGCTATTACCGACGCCTTGGGAAGAGGAGGACGACGAAGATGAGGCACCTACATCTTCTACTACAGGACCGCCATTTGCTGTTATTCTTGCTGACAAGAATGAGAAGGAGCGCAACAGTGTCTGTAAATTGTTGTGGGCACGTCGGCACCCTGTTTTTTCTGTATCGTCATTGTCGGAAGTGATGATGAGGATTGAAAGCCCGGACATTGGTCTTCTCATTATAGATCCGTGTCATTTAGATATGACAGAGGAGGAAAGCAAGACATTTGCCAAAGCTCCCTACCCATTCAACATGGAACATGGGGGAAATCATTTCGTTGTCCTTATTTACACCGAAGACTTCGACGACTGGAGGGTGCAAAAAATGAAGAAGTGCAGTCACGTGATTGAGTTGCCCAAGCCGGCAACTACTTCACTGCTTCACTCCACTTTGTATGAAGCGGAGCGTATGGTTATTCGTGTGCGAGAGTACGAGGAGCGTGTGGCTCAAATGAGGTCTGCCTTTCGTGAGTTCCAAGCTGAGAGGTATGAAATGGGTAAAGTATTGGGCAGAGGATCGTATGGTGAGGTTTATGAAGTCGTTGATCGACTCACAGGTGGAAAGTTAGCCGTAAAGCGCATGACTCTTAGCGATGGTTTATTGGCTGCAGATGTTGCTGAGGAATTTCTGTCTGTGACATCTATGCGGCATAAAAACATGATTCATTACTTCTATTGTGAGCAAGAGAGTGAGACAGTGCTGCGGTTATATATGGAGTTGGCATCTGGTGGGACTCTTAAAGATAAGATCCGTCAACATGGTGGACCGCTTCCGCTCCCAACTGTTGTGCAATACCTTGAGGATCTTTGTGACGGACTCGCTTATATCCACTCCAATTTGTTCGTGCATGGGGATATTAAAACTGCGAATGCGCTAGTTGATCAATATGGTCGTGTTAAAATTGGTGATTTTGGTACCGCAAAGCGGCTCAAACGAAAATCGGAAAAACTTTACAAATTTGTCGGAACCCCGCGTTTTATGGCACCCGAGCTCATTAACGCGGACGCCACACAGGGACATGGCTACGATCAAAAGGGAGATATTTGGTCACTTGGATGTGTTGCTTTGGAGTTAGCGACGGGGAAACCACCATTTTGGCATATTGAAGAGGCACAAGGTATAGGTATATTCAACTTCCTGATTAATTTGAAGGAAACACCAGATTTGTCGATAATCGAACATAGCGATCCTGACTTTTATGCATTTGTGAGGAGGTGCCTCCATGTTGATCCCAAGGAGCGACCAACAGCGCAGGAGTTATTGACAAGTAATCTCTTTCAGCGTGCGGGGACGAGTGTGAGGGATATGAGGTTGGCGCAGCAAATACAAGCTGCAACGAAGTTACATGAATATGCGGCGCTTAAGGAAGACAATAGTGACGATGAGAATGACGATGACGATGACGATGAAGATGATGATGATGACGATATGTTCGTGGAGTGTGATTTTCCGTTAGTGTTCTCTGGAGTTGGCACATTTCCAAATGGCGACCAAAATGTTGCGACGAGTAACCGTGGCAATATTGATAACGAAAAGAAAGGAACTGCAAAATTGAGTGGGTGAAATGGATGATATCGTATGACTTGGTGTACATAAATAAAAATTATATATATATATATATATATGCGTGTGTGTGTTTGTGTCGTTTCTGTCTTTAGGGGTCCCGCAATGAACGAGGGAAATTTTAGCAACATGTCCTCATGTTTTTTTTTTATTATTTGACTCTGACAATTGTGAAAAGATGCAACCGCGGAGGCGGCGCAACTTGTGCTTTACTTTTTTTAAATTCTCCCCTCCTTTGTCTTTCCTCAATTTTTTTGTTTATTTATTTAATAACTTATTTACTTGTTTGGGCTTTTATGCAGGGCAATGGTGGAGCAAACATTGAATAAAAAGTAATTGTTAATTAGTCAAGTGAGGCACGCGTATGTACATTTGTGTTTTTATATATTATGAAGGAGTAATATGTTGCTTAGAGAGAAAAAAAAGAGAGAGAGAGAGGCCTCTTAGATGCAGGTTCCAAGCAAATTAAAAAGATTTTCCACATATGAAAAAAGAAAAAAGAAAGAAAGGAGAAAACTTCGCAGTTATGCGTAGGTGGTATAATTTATTTACGTGAGTGCGTGGGGAAAGCGGAGGGGGGGGGAAGGGAAAATAATAAAAAGAATGAAGTTTTTTTTTTTTTTAGCTTTTGTCTTTTTTCCCCCGTTATCGTTTAATTATTTACGGGATTGAGCGATTACATTTTCCTAGTTGCGCTCGCTTACACAAATGAATGAAGGGATGTAAAACAAAACAAAACAAAAAAGGAAAAATAATAACAAAAAAATAGAATAGTAGAGGAAGTCAAACATGTGGTGGATGGTTATGCGGTGTCTTTTTGTTTTTAATTTTTACCTACACGGTGGTTATTATAAGTTTTTTCGTTTGCTTTGTTGAACCCCATGTGAAATGATCGCAACATGCGGGCGTAATATATAAATACATAAATATAAATAAAAAATAAATGAAAAAAAAAATGGTTTTGGAGTGTTTGCGTTTATATATAAAATGCGGATATCATATTGTCCGGAAACACAGAACTTTCTTTTACATATATATATATATATATCTTTTTTTTTTTTTTGTAAAGAAAAAAAATTGTATGGGAGCTAAAAGGAGAAGGTTGACCCCGTGAGATCGCGTTATTTTAAACATAAATGAGCAAAACCGGAATGAAAGAAACGTGTGTAACAATAAATTATAATGAGCGGAGCTGAACACATCCAAAAGTTCTTTTTTTTAAAAAAAAAGGGAGGGAAGAAGAGTAAATAAATAAAATTATTTATTTATATAAAAAAATGTAATCATGTAAATAGATAGGAATAAAAGAGCGAAAAGGGAAGAATTAAGAGAAGACAGAACAGAACACATTTCGGGTTGTATATATTTTTTAGACATGAGTTTCGCACCTTTGAAAGGTATTTTTAAATAGGAAATTGCTTTGTTTGTTTGTTTGTATGTTTTTTTTTCTTTTTTTTAAATGCCCCCCTTTGAAAGAAACATAAAGATATATATATATATGAAGAAGGAGAAGTTATATAGGTGAAAAATTTTATGAATTTATGTGCGGATATTTGGAAGAAAAAAAAAAGAAAGTGCTGGGAACGAGCGAAAGCAATGCCCCAAACGGTAACTTATAAAAGAAAGAAGATGATTAATAACAAAAGAAAAAAACTGTAAGGGGGGGGGTAAAGGCGAAATAGAATGGAAAAAGGAAAGGTGAAGAGAGGGGGGGGAAGTTATAATATCATTTTTTTTTTTTTTGAAAAAAATTAAAACTGAAAAAGCATTAAGAAAAAAAAATCCTCTTTACGCACAGAACGTATGTTTCTTTCCCTTTTTTTTTTATAAGAAAAAAAACTTATTTCCTCATTCCTTATTTTTTTTTTCTCTCTTCCGTTTCGTTTCACTGCCTTCTGTTTTCTGGGCTGAGGATTTGTAGTTGATTGCGGCATGTAAATGAATATACATAACATACGCATACTAATGTAAATGTACGAATTTTAAAAAAATTATAATTTATCATTATTACATAACTAAGCACATGCTTAAATAAGAAATTTACGGGAGAAGAGTAATAAATGATGAGTTGATGAACCTCAAAAGAAAAATCAAATAAAATAAAGGGGCAGCGGTACGGTGATGTTTTGCTAAATGCACTTATAAACAAAAATTTATATTCTTATTTACACTCATGTTTCCAGTTTTACGCACTTATTTATGAACCTATGTATTTTTTGTTAGGTTTATTCATTCACTTATCGAGTTACTAATTTCATTTTCATCATGATCATGACAATAACGGTTTTTAGGTGAATTTTAAAGATTATTTTTGTCGTTGCATATTTCGTTTGGATTTTTTTTTTACCGTTTTCCACTTTTTTCGCTTGTTTGTTTGTTGTTGTTCCTTTCGACTTTCTTACATTTGAGCAATTCATTAGAAAAAAAAAAGGAAAATGGATCACTGTGGATTGCCAACCAGTGTGATGGGATTGCTACATAACTTTGCCCATTACTCCTTTCTTTTTCTTTTTTTTAAACTCACTCCCTCCTTTCATTTCCGCTCCAATTGTAATTACAACTGCGGTTCAGTACTTTTACTATTATTATTATTGCCTTTGAAGTTATACGTTCCAGTTTTTATACATGTATTTATACTCAATACCTCCTTTTTTCCTTTTTTTTTCTTTTGTGTGCGTGTGTTAGTTGTGCTAACTGTTATTAGTTTTGTCTCTTTCTTCTTGTCCTTTATTACAACTGCTTCATCTTTTTTTCTTTTTTGGCTTTCTCTCTCTTTCTTTGTTTTTACCTCTTTAATTAGTTTTCTTTGTGTGTTAATGTTAGGTCTAGTCTATTATTATTATTATGTCATCTTATTAGTGCTGGTGCTATAAGTAACTGAGGATTCCTCACTTTATTTTCTCGCACTCGTTCCATTTACCACAGTTTTTAAACACACATGTTAATATTTACACACACACACCTACAGAAGGAAAAGGAAGGAAAGAGAGAAATGAAGGGGAAATTTGCACCCCGTAGCGATGCATATGTGAAATAATCGCATCATTAAAAATACAATAATAATAATAATTATTATTATTATTTTCACTATGAGGTATAAAAAATGCAGGATTACCGCTGTTGTTGTTTTACCTTTCTCAGGGGGTTTGTGCACTCATCACTGCATTTATGAGTTGTAGTCCCATAAACCTCTTGTGAAGAGGTAATGCGACAGGAACTAAGGGATACGAAAGAAATATTATCGATAGTGATGTTAATATTACTGTTATTACCCTTAAGTATATTTATTTATTTATTAAAAAAAAATGGTTAACAAACGGCGGAAACTATTGAATAAGTTATGATGTGCGGGATATTTGCTACTTAGTTGTTTTTTATTTTCTAGTTGCATTGTCGTTACATTCCACGCATGGTTAAAAGGGCTCGGCAAATCTTCATATATATATATCATTCTGTCTTATGTGTTTCCCTTTTTTTCTTTTAATATTTTTGTGTCATAGTTTTTTTTTTCCGTGCTTGTCTCCCTATCTTCATTTTTTTTTTGTTTTGGTTCTGAGCGCACGTGGTGGTAGTTGAATGTTTTGTGTTCTTTCGAATTTTGTTGGACCCTTCTTTCATTTCTTTGTAACTTCTTTTTTCTCAAAAAAAAGATGTATACATAATAATATAATACCCTGTGCTGAAGTGTAAGTAGGTTGCAACGATTCACATGTTTCGACGTAGGAGAGCATTTCCACTCTTTTTTTTTTCTCTCTTTTGCATATATAATTAACGGGATCACTCAAGGCTTTGTGTGAGAGGTTATTGAGAATGACAGAAAGAGAGCTTGTCACGTTGGCACTGGGAAATTACGCCACTTTGGTCGCCGCTCAATGGGCTAATGGTACAACAAGTTATGACGTGGCTCACAACACGCTTTACACCGAGCGACACCTCCGAGCCGTCTGCGGTGGGGCGGTTGATAATAACCGGAGTGAATTGCAAAGTGGCACGGATGGTTTGATACGAGTGCCGCGATTGGTTCTTTTGGATGCGCCACACGCCACACGATTGCGGTGTAAACCATCACTCAATGCAGCTGCTGCTGTACAGAACGAGGAGAGCGAGGGGGATCATGAGCAGAATGAAACTAGAATTTATGATGATGATGATGATGACGATGAAAGTGAAAGTGAAAGTGAAAAGGATGTGGGTGGCGATGATGCAGAGTCCCGGTATTATACACGAGGTGAGGTGGGGACAGGAGTTTTCCTTCAAGGCGATTCATTGGCAATGAACTCTGAAACACATGAAACGGGGGCGTTTGATGCACAGAGAAGCACCTCGGAAACTGCTGTTTCGTCCTTTCAAAAATCACAACCTTCACTGAAAGCCATAAAAAGACGGTTATTCCGTGAGAAGGATGATCTCATTCCATGGTGGCAGTACATTTGCAGTGGTGTCGCCTCCGATGCGGTACATGTGTTACATCCGCTGCACCGCATTGGCGGTATCCCCACAGCTGGTGGCAACGACATACCGCTGCTTCATAACTTTGGCTTTGGAATGAGCCACCTTCGCTCCTCCGTGAGTAGTGATGTTGCGGACGTAGTGGAGAGCCTTCGAAGGCAGTTGGAAGATGCAGATTTATTGCAAGGACTTCAATGTTTTGTTGATGGGGACTCCGCCTTCGGTGGGGCTGCATGCAACGTCATGGAGGAGTTCTGGGAAGATGCCGGTTCAAAGGTGCCTGCAACGTTTTTTTGCTGTTTTCAGACACTTCCGGAGGAAGTTGCCGCGGCGCATAGTGATGTGGACTTTGCGGATAGGCGGAAGGACGAGCAGTGCCTTAATCGGCTTCTCGCCACCGCGAAGTTATCGAGCCACGATAGCGCCGTGTATGTGCCAATGGAGCTGGCGCAGTGGCGAACATCTTTTGCCTCTTCTTTTTCCTTGAATGGATCCACTCATTTGGCTCCCGAAGCTGCTGCCTGGCTTCAGGATGATACAGCCACAGCACAAGTGGTTGCATCGTTTGCTGATAGCACCCTTTACGGGACTCGCGACGAGGGAAAACTAAACACAGGGGGGTGTGGTGGCCCGGCTTTTTACATGCAAGATTGGCAAGCCGCCGTCAGGCCCACAAGATGCCTGAGAGTCGCATCAGCCCTTACTTCCATGCCCATGCCTGTACATGACGTACGATTACCTCGAGGGGACTTGTGGGACTTCCTCCAGCGGAATCCGTTGCTTCAAACGAGTTGTGGCGAGGGCGGCGGCTATTTTGCACCACTAACACATGCTGTAAGCTCGGGACCAGAGAAAGAGTCGGGTCGCGTCCTGGGCCACGCGGTTACGCTCCGCGGTGCGGGTCAATTGCACGACTTGACATACCCACGCCAGGAAGCCCTTTTGCGTTATGCGCTTCCGCTGCGATCGGGGAATTATCTGCCACTTATCACTGACAATAGTTATCCCCTATCATCCACATTCCCCCGTGACTTTGTGCTCCCTAATGAGTTAGTGTCATCAGGAGCTCTGCAGGGCATTGATATGGGCTCGCACATCGTGTCTACATACGACTCGGCACCCATGTTACAGTCTATAGTTGTTCAGGCACAAAAAGTGGTAAGGCGAAGCCGTCACCTCCACGAAGCGTCGTATGAGATGGACGGTGATGAGTGGAAGGAGGTGCTGGAGGATGTCATGGTCATTCGCGATGACTATTATCACCCAGCTGATGAGGATTATGCCGATAACGGTGATGATATTAGCATGAACTGATCGGTTGCCCTATGTCCAAGGGAAACGCTAAATTGTCGTTTAAAGGATTAGCTTCTAACTTTAGCCAGTGCGGGTAAGGGTTTGTTGGGCATGCCCATGAGAGTCACAGGGGCAAGATATATGGCCTCAATGCCAAGTCTGAGGTGTTTTATTCTCCTTTTTTCCCCTCTTCAGCACCTCTTTGAATTTAACATTTTGCGTGTTGTTTTTTTTTTCAGTTCGTACTGCCATTATTGTTCCGACATTTTCCTTTCCCCTCCGTTGCGCCCGTCTTTTCTATTCGTTTGGATTATGTGTTATGCAGTATCAAGACTTAACACCTACGCTTGCCTCAGATTATCCACAGCGTATCGTGTTTATTTGCATTCATTTTCCCTATTTTCACCTCCTCTACTGTTGTGATAACTTCGCAACTTAAGGTACAGAAATGACAGACGGCGTTACATTACATGGAGAAACCGATGTGACGGTACAACGGCAGCAGCAGGAGCGGAACAAACGCATTGGAGGTGGTGCTTTCCACCCCACAACCCCTTCAGTGTACCGGTTTGAAAGCAGGGATGATTGTACAGTTTGGGAGACAACAAGTGCTCCACACACCCAGAAGCGCAGTGCTGCTGCGGACGAATATGTTACCCTATGTCTCAGCCCATTTCACGGTAGAAGACCCACAATACTATTTAAACCGTTTGATCGGCCGTGTGACGATGATTTACTTGGAGCTGATAAACACATCTATATTGAACCTTCACCACTGCCAAGACTTCAAAGTGATGCAACTGAAGAAAGGAGTCAGCAAGAAGGTGTGTTAATTAAATGCCAGAGGACGGGGCAAATTGCCCGAACTGGACCGTACGGCACGCTCAGCTTTACGATGCCTGCCCCCGCAGTCCGCTTTTCTGCTGTTATGTGCGCTCTGGAGCGTGCGGGCTTTGTGGAAGACACAAGTTTACTCTCCAAATCCTGGTTGCTTAAATGGTGCAAGCGCCCCGTACGCAGCGACTTTTCAAAACTGAGATTGTTTCAACGTATCAATCACTTCCCAGGGACGTGGCGCCTCGGTAAGAAGGATGAGTTGCATCGGCACCTAGTCGCTGCAAGAGTGAGGTGGAACGCACAAATTGCTTCGGATAGTGGAGGCTACGGGGAAAGGCACCGCAGTAGCACTAACAGTGATGGTGACTGCTGTGAAGGAGGGAATAGCGAACATATGAATTTTTTCCCGGAAGCTTGGGTGTTGCCAGACGAACAGGAGGAACTGAATTGTGTTCTGTGTGCGAAAGAAGAGCGTGGTAACGTGTTTATCGCTAAGCCCACAACAGCCGCATGTGGGCGAGGTATTCAACTCTTGGTAGCTGGGGAGCCTTCTCATTCCAGTTTAATGCGGCGACTAAATGGTGTACACAATAATTCGGATGGTACGCAGAGAGGACGTGGGGAAAACAACACACCCAACTTTCAATGTAGTAACGGTGCCGACATTCATAGGTCATCTAATCGAATGATAGTGCAGCGCTACGTTTCGGATCCACTGTTAGTTGAAGGCTATAAGTTTGATTTGCGCCTCTATGTTGTTGTAACGTCATATGTACCTTTGCGCGCGTATCTCTACACGGAAGGGTTGGTGCGGTTCGCAACTTCTCCATACCCAAACGACCCCGCCGGAGTCCGTGCTGAGGCAGTGATGGGTGAGAGGAGACTTACGGCACATCTTACAAATTTTACCATCAACAAGAAATCGGAGGATTTCTTTTCGCCTGCCGGCGTTGAAGACACCGCGTCTGTAAACAGCGCTTCAAAGTGGACCCTTAGTGCTCTTGAAAGTCATTTTAACAAGCATGGTTTGGATTGGGATGGGACAATGAAACAAATACACGATATTCTCGTAAAAGTACTCCTTTCTGTGCAACCCCACGTGAAGGCAGAAATGGACTCTATAGCCAGTGGCGGCAGTGGGAGCCGTGTGAGGGACAGTTGTTTTGAAGTTTACGGAGTGGATGTTTTGCTGCGCAGGCCACCACCCTCGAAAGTAATACCGATTCCAGTTCTAATGGAAGTGAATATTATGCCGTCCCTCAGTACGCACTACTCGTTGCTTGATCAGTGTGTAAAGGGCAATTTTGTTGCAGATATGCTCACGTTAGTTGGTCTTACTGCTGGTTCATCGCCTGCTAGCGCTGGTGGTACGCGCTGCAAAGGCTATGGCGACGGCAATATGTCTCCGAGTGAAATTTACGGACATGCATTTCTTGATTCTTTGAATGATGTAACGGAGCGGGAGGCGTGTCTGAGAGCAGAGGAAGAGCAATTGCGCAGTAGGAACTTCATACGAATATGCCCAACATCAGAGTCATACAACCGCTATTGTGCTTTGTTTAGCGAGCCGGAAGGTGTGGGAAACAAATGCCGCTCGCTAGATGAAGTGTTAAGCGCATGGGAACAGGCCAGACGTGACAACCCCCCATCGTGGGCTTCTTAACATTATCGTGCGAAGGTTGCAAAGGGAAGGGGATGTAGCCGTTGTGGTGTTGGGCTCAAAAGTAGGCGAATCGGTTCAAACGCAGAAAGAAATTACACAAGATTTTTTTTTTACTTGGGGGAAGGGGGAAGGCGCGCTTCTTTTTTTTTTTGTGTGTGTGTGTGAAACTTTTGTTGCTTTTGATGGTACCGTCAGCGCTCATTTACGTAGATATGTGCCCGCATTTTTTTTTCCGTTTTGATTATTGTCGTCACTGTTGCGTGGCTATTTATTCCCTCAGCATCAATTTCACTGTTCTCTTGACACAATTTCTGCCTTGCACAAGCACGCGCCGTGTGGAAGATTCAAATAGACGGATAAATATAATAGGGAACAGACTACTTCCAAACAAAAACAAAAAAGAAAAGAGAAAAATAAACATGGGGAAAAGTTTTGTCGTACGGTCGGTCCTCACCGACGAGGATTCTTACGCCAACCGGATATACCTTAATCCCGCGGATAAGGCATTGTACAAACACCCTGATGGTGTTGTGATGATTAAAAATTATCCCTTTACGATTGATGTCCGTGGCCCTATTGAGCGCGGGGAGGTCGCAATGAACAGCATTCAGCGCCGTTTAGTGGGCGTGACAACTACCGCAGGAAGCGTTGTGGAATTAGAGGATTATGTTGGGAGTGTAAGTTGCATTACAACCATGCATGTTTTGGTTGAACATGTTGCGGCATCCAAGAGGGGAGGAACCCTTGACTGTGATCTGTTCATTAAGACCTTCCGCAGACAATATAACTTTCAGTGCTTCCGCGATAAACAAGCTCTCGCTGTAAAGGTTGCAGACATGAAGCTCTTGGTTACGATAACGAAGTTGGTCGTTGAAAATGACGGAACGGTTGGTCAAGTTTCTGAAAATATGGGTTTGATTGTGCGTGTTGGTGAAAAGAGTGAGATAACGCTTAACAACCTGCCAGACGACCAGATAGACGCTCAGCAGCCACAAATACTGCAGACATTCAATCTTGAGGGACTTGGCATTGGTGGGCTTTCAAGTGAGTTTGCGCAGATATTCCGCCGTGCTTTTGCCAGCCGTCTGTTCCCGCAATCGTTTGTGAAAAAAGTTGGGGTGAAGCATGTCAAGGGTGTGTTGCTGTATGGGCCTCCTGGAACTGGTAAAACTCTTATTGCACGCAAAATCGGTGAAATTCTTAACTGTCGGCCTCCCAAAATAGTGAATGGACCTGAAGTGTTCAGCAAGTACGTTGGTGCAACTGAGGAGAATGTGCGAAAGTTGTTTGCTGATGCTGAGGCGGAAGCAGCTGCCAAAGGTGATCAATCGCAGTTGCATCTCATCATTTTCGATGAGTTTGACTCCATTTGCAAACAGCGTGGAGCAACACGAGACTCCACAGGTGTCAACGATAATGTTGTAAATCAGCTTCTTTCCAAGATTGATGGTGTTAATTCGCTAAACAACGTGTTGCTTATTGGAATGACAAACCGTATCGACCTTATCGACGAAGCGATTCTACGGCCAGGGCGATTTGAGGTCCACGTAGAAATTGGGTTGCCAAATGAAAAGGGTCGTGTGGAGATTCTCCGTATTCATACTCGCGGTATGCAGGAGAATAAAGTGCTGGGGAAGGATGTAGACATTGAAAAACTCGCGGCGCTAACCAAAAACTACTCGGGTGCTGAGTTGGAGGGCGTTGTGCGCTCTGCTTCTTCCAATGCGTTCAACAGGCACATCAATCTAGAAGATCCAAGTGAGATTATCAATCCACAAGATGTCTTTGTTACCCAAAACGATTTTCTGACAGCTATTGAAGAGCTGAAGCCGGCGTTTGGGCAAGCTAAGGAGGAATGCAACAATCTAAAGCGTGGTGGTATCATCAACTATGGCAAGGAATGGGTTGGTGTTGAGGATCGCTGCAGGCAATATGTGGATCAACTGAAAAGTGAAGGTAAGCGAATCAACACCCTCACCGTTCTTATTGATGGGCGACCGGGCAGCGGCAAGTCTGCAGTGGCAGCTCATCTCGCAGATATGGCGGGTTTCCCGTACGTCCGTGTTATATCCAATGAGGATATGGTGGGATACGGTGAGGCACAAAAGGTGAACATCATTCGCAAAGCCTTTGACGACGCGGGCAAATCCCCGTTCAGTACCGTTATATTAGATGACGTGGAGCGCATTATTGAATTCTCTTACATGGGTGGGCGTTATAGCAATGCTATTCTCCAGGCTCTTTTAGTACTAATTAAGCGGCCACCACCAAATGAACGAAAGTTACTTGTTGTTGCGACTACCTCAATGTCTGAAGTGATGGACACTTTGGAACTCACTTCGTGTTTCTCGGTTAAAATGCATGTGCCGTGTGCCCCACAGAGTGCATTGGAGAAGATTGCACAGGAGATGGGACTGCAGTGGATGGATGAGCAAACCAAAGTAACCTGCAAGACGGCCATAACGGAACCGATGCCCATCAAGCAGATGATGTTGTTGCTGGAAATGTCGGCGGAAAAGTGTGGAACGGGGCAACTTACAATAATGGCTCAAACGTTCAGCCAAGCTCTCGATTCCATTGCGGGAAGGTCAGAGTAGGTCAGTATTTGGTGTCGGATCGTGCTTTGTTTTACCCGTGTTTAGTTGCAATACTCCCTTGTTGCTGTTGTTGTTGCTGCTGCTTTTCATTTTCGTGTTCCTGTGATTTCGTTTCCAAATGTGTGGTTAGTTAACTTATCACCTCCTTGATAGGTTGTGGGTATGTCAGAAAAGGGTGGTGGAGAGTATGTGGTGCTGAAGGCTTGTATAAGATATCTCGCAAAATAGACAACAATATATGAGTGATGGTACTGTTTTGTCAGTGGTTATTATTACCATGATGTTACTTGCTCTCCATACCTCAGGACTTGTTTAATTGGGCGGTTTAATTATACAGCCCCCTTCGCATTCTTCTCCCCTGTTTTTTTTTTCCTTCTCTGCGCGGTACTCAACCTGGTCTGTTGCTTTCTCTAACGGGAGGAGCCCGTGATGCATTCGACACTCATAATGTGTTGCCCTACATTTTACTGTTACTGTTTCTTTCGTTCTTTGGATGCGTCGTTTTTCTCATATGTGATTTCTGTTTTCCCTTTTTTGCCGTCGGATTACCGTGGTTCAACTTATTTTCCCCTTTATTTTCTTTTCATTCACCCCACAATGCTGGGAGTACCGTACGGACGAGGGAGAAAAGAACAAACACCAGCAAAAAAAAAAAACAAAAGAAAGGAAAGAGGATTGCGTGGAATACCGTTACAAACTTAAGGAACAAACATGGAAGGGGATCGTGATGGTCGACACCGCATTTATCATATTAAAATAAACACGATGGCATGAAGCAGCACGTGCCGTGACAGCAATAACAGCAGTAAAAGAAAAAAAAACAAAGCATATTTGCTTATATTTTGCTGTTTTTTAAAAAAAAAAATGATAAAGGAGCGAATTCATGAGCCTAGTGTTTTGGAGGCATATGGGGGCGCATGTTCCTCTCTCATGCACGGTCAAGTAAAAATCTGCGCTTATCTCTCCTTCCCTTAACTTTGCACACCTCTTTTTCATTCATGAAGGTTAAAAAATTACGGAGAAAATGCTTTTTTTTTCTTTTCTGCGGTCAACTCGTATTTTGTATGTGATACCTTACAATCTTTTTTTTAATGACAAAATTTCATTTCTTTCTTTCCTTCTCTTTTGTCTCTTACTCCTCATACGATGTGTTGTTGTATTTTTTTTTTTTTTTCGGATGGTGCCACCTCATTGCAAAAGGGGTATGGAATGATATTTCGGGAAATAGCATAGTTTGATATGAAATAGTAGCAAAAAGGTAAGAAGGGTGAAAAATCGTTACTCCCCCCCTTTTAAAAAAAAAAAAAAACACGTTTACTTTAGTTTCCTTTAGTTAATTTGTTCCACTGCTGATGATCGGTGATGATCGTGTTGGTCTGTTGTGACTTCCCTTCACTCGCCTCTGGTAGCACATGTTCCTGCGTTTAAGCTGCAGTTTTTTTTTTTGTTAACGGTGAAAAGTTTAGCTTCTATTGTGAATGTAAGTGCGCGTGGGAAACAGACTGTCCCAAATGCCGCATCAACGGCAATCGTGAGAATTCTCCCACATGTGCTTTGAAATGCTATTTTTTTTTTTTAAGCAAATATGCAAAAGTTACACTTTTCAGCCGGTGGGGTGTTAATGTATTTGGTCAAATACTCACACATATATATACGCATATTCGCGGGGATATTGGTGTGTGTATGAAGGGGAAAAGGGATTATTTTCTGCATTGTTACCATGAAATACAGGCAATTTTAGTGCAGAAGCCCGCACTTTTTCCTCTTAAAAAGTAGTGTTACGGCCCTTTCTGATTCCTTCATTCCCAAACAAATACAAAAACATGTAAGTGTGCAAGGATTAACATTCCTTTCGAGTGCCTTCTTTCTTTCTTTGTTGTTGTTTCTTTTTTATCGCTCCTATCACGATGACAGAAGAGGTTGAACAAATTTGACATGTCACTTCGGCGCCACGTGATTACTCGGAGCATTTCAGTCCACAACCGCTTTATTTCTTCCAGTGGAGAACAAAAAACCGGAGGGTCGCGGGGTGGTTTCTTTTCGGTTCTTCGCTACGGACCTCGCAATCGAGCTGAACTATTCGGTCTCTGCCTCGGTTGTGCCATGTGCCCTTTATCGATTTATTTGATTAACTGGTGTGAAGGCTGCAGCAACGGGAATAACAACACGCAACCGGAGTTGGTACTCGGTAATGAAACATTTGTAACTCATGGGGTTGCAGCTCCCGACAAGGGATCCAAATATCCTCTGGGAGGACCCTTTAGATTGCGCGAGAGCCGTACGGGAAATTATATCACCGATAAGGAACTCTTTCAGGATCATTGGACGCTATTATACTTCGGCTTCTCCAAGTGTGCGGAGGTGTGTCCATCTACGTTGCGTTTCATTACAGATGTCATGAAGGCATGTGATGAGAAACTGGCGGGTGACAAAAACTTATCGACAGAGGCTGCGAGGTTGCAGGCGGTGTTTCTTAGCGTTGATTCACGGCGTGACACGCCTGAGGTTCTTGAAGGGTTTGTTTCAAAATACGACCCTCGAGTCCGAGGACTTACTGGAACATCAAAGGAGATTGAGCAGGCGGCGAGGGCGTGGCGTGTGTATTATTCATCAATTGACGAAACGGATGAAGAAAAATCGGCGCGTGAGGCGAAGGGAGTGCCGATGGTGGGCGCCGATGATGATACGTACCAACTGGATCACAGTAGTGCAATATATCTTGTTGGAGTGGATGGAAAGTTGAAAGATTTCTTTTTCAAGGAAATGGGCGTTGCCGATGCCGTTGGAAGGTTGGAGGTGCATCTTCAAGATGTCTATGGATTTAAGGACACACGCGGTTGAAATATATATATATATATATATATATATATATATATATATTTATTTATTTATTTATATTTCTCTTTATTATTTGAGGAAGGGAAGTTTTTTTTTGGGGGGGGGGGAAGTAATCATCCGGTGAGCGGCGAAAACACGTGAAACTTTTCTTTTTTTTTCTTCACAGTTCAAACACCGCTGTTGTTCATTGTAGTTGCTTCGGTGTTTGTCTCCACTGCTTTCCTTCCTCCCGCATCTATTCTAGTCGTGGGATACACAGTCGTGGGTGCTATCGTTTTTTTGTAAATGTTACATGAAGTTTCTTTTCTTTAGCTTATCTTTTCCTTTATTCTTTTGCATGTGTTGTTTTTGTTTTTCCTCTTATTATATTTTTTGCCCTTGTGTTGTTTGCGAAATTCCACTAGATTTGGAAGGAGACAGCGACTTATTGCGGCGGTGCTACGGATGGGATGGACGAGTTAACGGAATACATGATGAGAGTATAATGAAGAAAGAGGCAACAGAAGGGTGTTTTTTTTTTGCTTTTTTTTCTTATTTGTTTGTTCTCTCCACTTGAATGAAGAGATTGATATAATTGAGATTTATGAGGCTTGCTGCATCGGATGTTACTCACTCTTTTTATGTAGGTGCTGAATAGTTTTTTCCTCTTCTCTTGTTCCGTCTAATTTTTATGGATTTGTTTTTTTTTTGTTACTTTAACACAACTTTTGCTTCAGATTTTTTTTCTTTGTGTGTGTTTGTGTGTGTGTGTGCACGCGTTTTCGTGGCAAATAATCCATCTGGGAGGTTTTGCTTCCCACTTGTGAGCCACTAAAAGGCGGCAGTGACGCTCGTGTGTGGTGGAGGTAACCTCTCTCCCGTTTCAGTATTTGGCCAGCAGCTCGTGTCAGTTGTTGGATCTGGTTGAGGCGCGGGGGAGAGGAGGATAAAGGGACATAGACATTTTCAAGAGAGGGAACTGCGTGACAGCTAACGGCCCTGCTGCGGTTGCTGCTGTCCAACAGGCCTCTAACGCATAGAATAGGGAGAACATGAAAAAGACGCTTTCATGTCGGAGGCGGCTAATTCTTGGAATGAGCATTGAAGATGCACAAAGTAAGTTTGATTCTCCCGAATCCCGCGTAGCCCTGCGACTTGCTCATGAGCGACATAATCAAGGGGTTTACCACGAGCTCAACCTCGCACAACGACTGCGTAATAGGCTCCCAAGTGAGCGTAAGTACCATTTAGTTCGTCACACGAAACCTAGCGTCAAAGGCTTCCAGGCTTATATTAAATCCAGCCCAGACGACTACGTTGTGAAGGAGCTTTGGTATGGAAAGAAGGCAACTTTACCGAAACTAGCGGGGGATGTGGGCGCTGCCGCCGCCATTACCAGCGGACAGAGTGTTGTGGACAGTAGCCCAAATGTTATTCCTTCTATCATTCAAGAGAAGGGGGTTGGCGGTCCTGTGCCTTGCGATCCACTTTATAATGGTTATTCAAACCCTAGTGGGGTTGGTGCTGTGGTGGATAACCAAACTGGGCCTGTGGGTGGTGTTAATTCAAGTGACGAATGCGCGAGGGATGATACCAGTGCGGCCCCTGTGGAAGGCAGCAGCATGAGTAGTCAGGCGTCGGTGGAAGCTTATATAGGACCTCAGCTTGGCGAGGAGATGGACGCGTATTCACGACACCGTACCATATTTATGGCAGAATTGAAACGGGTTGCAAAAACACTAAGTAACGAAGCAAAGCGGCAGCTCCTTATACGACGGAGCAAAGGAGCCGCACCATCTGCCAGGCAAATGTCTGTTGTCGACCGACTAGTTGAGGAGGTACGGGAGGCAGAGGAAAAAGGTTACACAAGCCTCTCATCCTCCTCGCATTTGTTGGAGCCGCTGGGGCTCTCCCTCAACGTCTGCACAAAAAGGGACAAACGAGTGCTGGAGGCATTCCGTAGTCCACTGCTTTGCGTTCCTGCGGAGGAGAACTACATCTCCATCTCACTATGGGTTGCGGGCGCTCTCATAGAGAATAACGAACTAGCGACAGAGTTTCCATACTACATCGCGAAACATGCGAGCCCTGATTTGGATGAGTGTGACGTCATCACATCGCCTAACAGTGTCCCGAGGGCGAGCATAGACGTGTATTTTTCTCTGGAACTGTACAAGTTGCAGCAAAGCATAGGGGTTGATGGTGTTTTGGCGCTTCGACGATTTATTGGTAGGGCAATGATACGTCAGCACGATCCGTTGCCGACGACGCCGTCTATTGCGTTTAACATGCGATTAAAGCAGCGCGAATGTGGTGGGTTGTGCTCAGGGGAATCTACACAAATTCCTTGGTTGCATGTAATTAAGGCAAAGGTTGCCTCGATATCAGGCACGGTATTGGAAGTTTCCTCCGACGACTCACCATCTACTACTGTTATGCGAGAGGCAATAGGACATGTTTGGAGGACATGGGGGAACCTCGTAAAGGATCTGCATGTACACGGTGATCTTGACTACCTCTATGTTTCCGTGCGACCGGAGGTAGATGTGCAAGTAGGAATGCCACTGCTGGGGGATTCGACCGGGGGAGTGCTTGACTGTAGTAAAGGGAAAGTATTATCAACGTCGACGTCGCTGGGGAATTCCTCTCAACAGCTACTTCAGGGTCAGGATGGTCAGGATTGGAAGGGTCAAAATGGTGGGTCGAACGGTGCTAATTTGGGTAGGGCAATTTCTGGAAAAGGAGGGAAAAACGGTTCCCTTTGGAATGGTTTTAATTCTCGTAAAACACGAGCAACAAACGTCATTCTGCCAACAGATTTTGTTGTTGTTGAGTGTTTGCTTGAGAAAAGGGGGCTGCCTCATCGTCTAGTTGTTGAAGACATCACCGAAAGTCTTACGGAAATGCAAAGACAAGCAATGGAAGTGCAGCGCCTGGCTGTTATTGACGAGGCACATCAACAAAGCCAGCAGTATGTTACTGAGAATGAGGAGGATGAGTCATGTGACGAAGGGATTGCCCAATTTCCCGTCGATGTGCGTCCAGTTCTGTACGCGCCAACGATAACGGTGTCTCACGCGGGTGTGATCGACTCAGCATCACACAGTTTCCAGCGGATTCGTATCCGTGGGAGTTGCCTCGCACACATTGAGGCGCTTGCGAAGGCTTTGGGCAGCGGAGAACACTTCGTGGAACGTGAAGGAATACACTTGTACGCAACCAAAACTAGTAGCCAGGGTACTTCTTTACCTCAGCTTCCACCAAACCTTCATTTTTCCAGGACTCACGCGGATGGCAATGAACACGCAGCAACTAAGAGGCTGATTGGTCATCACGCTTCATCTAGTCATGCTGTAATGGAGCAACGTGCAGCGAGTGGATACTTTCATCCTTACCAAACGCTGAAACCAATGCAATATATGATCGCTGATCACGACGAAAGGGAGTTTTGGCGGGAGCACTTTTATAAACTATCAGATATTACACTTGTATTTCATGATCGTGTATGTGCTGCAGACATCAACAATTCGCGTCAGTGGTCTTCTACGCTGAAGTCTCAGTTGCTATCAATCGGTCGGCAGCGTAGTGGACAGATGGGACTGGAAGATGAGTCGGACGACACCGCGGTGAATGGACCGAAAGATGAAGAAGGCGATTCTACTGGACGTGCGCGAAAGAAGAAACCGAAGAAAGGAAGAGGTAAGCGAGCAGCGCAGGGAGATCTGGAAGACGTAGTCTCCACCATGAGCCCTGAGAAGATATTTGAATACCTATGCTTTGATATGGAGGTTACTAGTGCATCGTATGATCTCCGTATGGGAGATAATGACGGTTATGATTATCGTGTAAAGCTGCGTCGAATTCCGCAGAGCCACTTTCCACTTGTAAAACCAGCCATGGTCTCTCTTCAGAAGCATGGTTTCATCAATTACTTTGGACCGCAGCGATTTTCTTCATACACCAGATATAACATGCATCCCGGCTTGCACCTGCTGAAAGGCGAGTTTCACGCCGCAGCCAGTATCATCGTACAGCAATTCTACATGGACTCTGACCTTGCAGCTGAGAAGAGACGAAACGGTCACACCATCGAGAAGATGTACAGCTCGAAGGGAGCAGGGTTCCGGTTGCCGGATATAGATCGCTCGTTTGGTGGCAGACGGTCCGTTACTGAAAATGGATCCGCTCTGCAATCTGTTCTCAGCAATGCACTCCAGGCATCGTCACTTCTTGGGCTAAATGAAAATTCGGCTGAAATGGAAAGTTATAGCTCCTCACCAAAAGACCAGCAGATCATGAACGTAACTAATGGTGCTTCGGTGTTAGACCCCTGTGGGGAAGCGTTTCTACGCGTTGTTGGACCCAAAGCATGTTCCATGCTCGTGCATGAGTTCCTTGCCTTCCTCTGGAATGACATCGTCAATCAGAGGTTGCAGCGGTACGGCACATTCGCCATTCTCCCCGGCGATCTCGTGCGCTTAAATCCATTAGCATCGCCCCACTCGAATGAATTCGGCCGCGTTGTATATGCTTCAAAGAACAGCATTGAGAAGGGTAAATACACGTGCTATGACGTAGTCCTACCGGTCCCTGGTGCCGGTGTTGAGCTTCCTGATAATCACACAGCTGACCTATACGTTGTTACACTGAAGCGCATGGGCATTCTGTTTAACCCTGAGTCCAAACAGTGGGATATTTTCCGATCGCGAAGCAACTTTGGTAACGATGGTGCTTTACATGACGGTGAAGCGGCCTTTGCATCGTCACCATACAACCGTTTTTCAACTTCTTTTGCCCTCATGGAGGAGGAATTGGGCGGCGAAACAAGTGTGATGAATTTTGCACACGAAAGCCAGGTAGGCGAGGAGGGGGATGCCGGCGGTATGGTAACAGAAGGAGTTTTGTCGGACGGTCGAGGGCTCCGGCGCGACTTACGACATGAGGGAAACATGGGTAATCCTCTGGGAGTAAATATATGGTGCTCCTACAGGCATATGCTCGTCAACCCGTCCTCGCAACTACGCTGGAGATTTCATTCAGGTCGCACCGGTGATCCATACCAGCGATGGGCATTCGGAGTTCGTAACACCTTCATGGGAAGGGAGACCAATGTTTCGTCCCTCTCTGGGGCTTTGTTGGATAAGGGCACTCTCGGTCGCAGTGCTGAGCAACCTCAGCAGCAACTGTTACTTTTAGGAAATGGCGCACCAGGGAGGTCAGGGAAGGACTCCAGGGGAGGAAAAAGACGAGCGCGTACATTACCGGCTGCACCGTACTGGTTGCCGGAAAAGAATAATGGTTGTCTCGAGTTGTTCTTCCAACTCCCCTCTAGCGTCTACCCCAGCATGTTGTTGCGGGAAGTAACAAAAAGTGACGTTAATAGCCCTGACGTGGTAGATCTCGACCGCCCGCTGATTGACACGCGCGCGGAGTCGTGGAACGGACTTACGGCGGACCAGCAGCAAACATACAGACGATACTTGGCTAAGAAGCGGCAAAAGCTGTTTACAGAGGCACCACGAGCAATCAATATAGCACTTCTGCATCAGCACATCTTCCGTAGTGGCGGCATGAGGCGAGGCCTAATACCCTCCATGCGTGGCTATGATAATGTCTCGAAATGAGAATGCCTCACGCGGGGGAACCCTTAAGTGTAATTTCGTGTAAAAAGCTAACAAAAGAAAAAAAAAGGAGAGTTATTCACATACAAAGGTAAGAGAGAGTGAGAGAAAAAAAAGGAGTATCAATCAGGGGGAGACACTTAATTCCTGCCTCGTGGTTCATCCGAACGCGGCCCTCCAGGGAGCTGTGTTAAGTTTGGCTCTGAACCATTGTAGGTACTGCGCTGTGAGCGTAAAAGCGTATCGCAGTTTGGGGGGGGAGAAGGAAAGGTTCCGCAATGCTACGTTTGCGCTCGTTTCACATACAGTCGCGTCATATGGTGCTGTACGCATTTATATGGGAGATTGGACGGCTGATGCTACAGCGAAAGCCCCATTCTGCGTTGCTATACACATGTGTGCACCGAGCGCACTTCTCCTTTTTTTAAAAAAGTGGTAGGGTGAAGGCTGGGAGAAGTGCCCTGTTTGATGGGTGCCTCATGTCAACGGTGGGTTCTAGCGCAGCTGAAGTAGGTTGGTGATCTCAGCTTATAAAACAATATGTTTCTTATTCACTGTGGAAGCTTTATTACCTTCCGTATGTTCTTCCTTTTAAAATTTAACTGTTATTATTGTTGTTATTATTATCAATTTTGGTGACTTCCAGCATTCATAGAACACTGTGTATATGTGACGACATCTAGTTTACCGTGCTACGGTTTGGAGGAGATGATGCAGCCACCCCACTTGGAGGTTGAGTGAGTGTGCTGCCCCACGTTTGAACCCGATCCATGAGCATTCACTAATCAATCAACCATCAGGTTATTGTTTATTATGTCGTGCCCCTCGGTAGCTCTCTGAATGTTTCAGCGCGTTGTCTTCTCTCTTCCCTTCAATGGTTCTCTATGTTTTTCCCATACGCTGCGCACGCTTGTGAATTTCGCACTTCAAATAAGCGGCAACGCGGTAAAATAGGGGAGAAAGTGAAAAGGGGCGGAGAGGATACCCAGGGACCAAGTTGTATCCGTGCATGGTGGTTTGTTAAAACCAGTGATAACCGATTGACCGTGTGTTCATAAGGATAGCAAAGTGACTTCGTCGATATACACACAGACAAAAGCGCGCGCAGTTAAGCTAAAATAGGTGATAACTATTAGTGGCAGGTGACCAAGAAAGTACCACCAATGCAGCGCGATGTGTACGCGTCGCTCATTAAGAAGCGGCACAAACAAATGGTCCCGCTGTTGATCCACCAGGTCTCCGGCGACATCACCCGTGAGAATATTTTTGACGAAGTCTTTCATGGCTACAAACTTCGTCGGATTGTTCTGATGACGCACATGGCTGCAACACCTGCTACGCTTCCGAGACTCCCGCGTGATATCATTGTGTCCGACTTTGACAAGCTGAGAGCCATTCACCAACCACACTTTCACTACAAACTACTTCCCCTTCTGTGCACTGACTTTGAGGCGTTTTCTGCGCTTCAGGGAATTTGTGCGAGCGCCAACTCACCGTTTACAATAGAAGACCGCAAGGACCCTCAGGGGCTAACGCATCGGCTCTCCAATGGCTGTTCGGAGCGTCAAGCGTTGTGCGAATTTTTTGACCCCCATATCGCACCAGCAGAGAAGCTTGTGCCGGTGTTCTCACGCAAACTCCCTATTTCCGCCGTCGTATTTGATGGTTTGCTCCTCAAGCAAAACTATCCTAAGGTGGCCGCATTGCTCACAGTCCATGAGGCCGCTTCAGAGAAAAGTATAATAGAACGTGCTATCATGAGAGACTTCTTTGTGTCACCGCTGTATACCAAGGTGAGTGGTAACAGCGACGTGGCTCAGTCACTCCGCCTGGTGCATCATTGCACGCACTTCATGGCTCTTAAGCGTGCGGTAGGTAGCGATGCTCCCAGTAGGCAGTCACTAATGCGACTCGCTGCGGAGAAGAAGTTGTTTATGTACGAAAAAATCGGCGACGAGTACCAATTCGTTCACTGACCAGCGACTTGACCAATGAAAAGGGACCAGCTGGTTGAGGGGAAGTGGATATAGCGGCTGCAGTGGTATGAGGCAATGCCTCGATTATTGTGTTTGGTACGGATGTTTGCGTCATTGGTTATGCATACATAAGTAGTTTGTCACAGATATTTTAAAGAAAGCAGCGCAGATGCGTTTCTACATGCTTACCTATCTGACGAAACGGTGGAGCGGCGGTGTGTGAACAGCGCATACGGGTCTGTTTCCGCCGCATTGAACTGTGTGTCTGCAAGTTGGGATAAAATGAGCGGGGAAGTGCGTGGCTCACCAACCCTTACAAAATAACCCTTCGAAGTATTATGAACTTTCAAACATTTGTTACAACCCTTTCTCATCAAATTGTGCTGTGCAGCTTTCCCTATTTATTTGAGTTAAACCGGACAATCTCACTAGTCCCTATTTGTTTCTGCGTTGTTATATTTCTGATGGAAGAGTAGGGGGAGCCCTTAAGTAGTGTGGAAAATTGAGATAACTGGTGCCCAAAGTTTTTTTTTTAAGGAGCTGAAAGAATATATCTATATACATTCAAAAGGCGTTTGTGGCATCACATTACCACAGCAGGGTGCGAGGACTACATCTCGGCGAGGCGGAGGAAGCTACGGAGAAGTCCTGCAGTTACGGCCCAGTAGTTAAAAACTTGTAAGTGATAGTAAGAAAGGGAGAGGGCTGTTGTTACTTGGCTGTTCATAATCTCTTACATGCTAAGTCCCTGGAATGATTGTGTGGGAGATGATCATCAATGGATTCTTAAACCGCTGCAAAACCGACTTCGCTATGAAAGGCCGCTACCCGTCCAGCAGGCGGTGGTTCCAACGGTTCGGCGGGCATTGCTGAGTGGATTGCCGATGGATGTTTGCCTCACCGCTCCAACTGGTAGTGGAAAGACCCTGTGTTATCTCCTTCCTCTCTTACAAATGATTACCGAGGCTAAGAAGGGCACCAACCACACACGTCTTCTCGCATTGGTGCTGGTACCCACAAAGGCCTTAGGCCAGCAGGTGACGCACGAACTGCAACGACTTACCCGTGGAACAACCATAACTACTGTCTCGCTCTGTGATGAAATGAGTGTAAAAGAGGAGGCTGCAGCGTTAGTACGGACTGCTCGTCTTGTGGGAAGCGGTACACATCAAACACAGGGCCACTACAGAAATGTGCCCTACATGAACATCTACAATGGCGATAGTGTTTCCCTCCCGAGCAACGCCGCTGGTGTGGCACACAATGAAGATGAATCTGAGGATGGTGCAAGTGGTAGTGATGGTGGTAATGGTGAGGAAGTGGGATATGACTCCATGGTGGACTCTTCTCTTCACTACTACTCACGTGCAGATATTGTAATATCAACGCCACAGCGTCTGCTTCGCCATCTTGATGGCACTCCCGGCTTCACACTCCTGCACCTCCGTCTATTAGTTATCGATGAGGCAGATCAAGTTCTCTCCGGGAACTTTGCCAACTTCGTGGCGAAAGTGGTTGAACGATTCGAGGAGGAGCAAGCGTCACGCGTTGGTAGCACCGGAGACCGACGGCGGCTTACGCAATTAACATATAGTCTCCATAAATTCCTCTGTTCTGCAACATTGTCGTCGCATATTACGCGAATTTCGGAGGTTCGTCTGCGAAATTGCCGGCATTTCACATTGGACAGTTTCGGGACCGAAATTCAGCGGGAGGATGAAGGAGAACCCCTTCCACTTCCATCAACGGATGACACAGGGAGTAAAAAGAAGAACAAGCGGGATCAGGAGAGAGGAAACGCCAACACTAAGAATAAAAGAGGGGACGATGTGGGTAAAGGGGGCGAAGAAGACTCTTGTGAAGATGGCAATGAGGAAGTGAAACTGCCACTTTCTCGGCAGCAACTGGTGCGCACTTCGTTCGCACTTCCACCACGTCTTCAAGAGCACGTTGTCTTTGTGGAGGATTGGTACCGACACGCTGTTTTACTAAAACTCGTCCGGGCAATTGTCGACAAGCAAAAGAAGGCTGAAGCACTTGTTGAAGAACATAAGAGGCGGGAAGAAGGTCTAGCGGCGCAAGATGATGAAAGTGAAGGCACTGGCCTCGGAAGCAATGATTACGGTACTTTTAGTCGTGAAAATGTCAGGGAGTGCGAAAGCACCGAGTTTCGGGCTTTGCCACATCGAAGGCGTGGAGCCTCAAAACTTGTCGGAGCATCTGATCCTTCCTACCCATCATGTGATGATGACGCTGGTAGGCGCATTGTCATTTTCTGCCGCTCTGCTGATGAGGCACGTGTGATGGGTCACTTTCTTCTCTCGGCAGGGGTTCAGGCGACGGAGTTCACGACTCTCGCCACCGAAAGTGAGCGGCGCCGTGCACTTCTTAAATCCCGTCCCGATTCGTGTGTTGTTGCCTCTGATGCCCTCATGCGTGGTGTGGATGTGCCAAATGTCGGCCATGTGATTATGTACAATCCTCCGGAAACCCTTTCCCAATACGTCCATCGCGCGGGGCGTACTGCCCGGGCTATGCGGGCCGGTCACTTACATTTACTTTTACAAAAGCTTGGACCTAGTGGAACCATGAAGGATGGGGAGGTGGCTATGTTTAAAGCAATTAGTGCCGCCGTGTCTCGGATGCAACCAGTGCGGTACGAACGCCACTTTTTTATGTTTGATGTTGCACCCACTCAGTTGGGTAAAGTCGCGATTGAGTCCAGTCCTGAAGGTGGAAATAATGGGGAGGGTCGTGGTTTGGTGAAGGACAAGGCACGATTACTCATTGAGGAAGCGGATGGATATCTGAAGGAAACGCAATTGCGGTTAACGGGTCGCTGGGTGTCGGCACTTGAAAGCGCTCGGAGGGGTGACGCCGTGGGAAATAAGCCGTCGTCAGCGACATTTGGTGGCTCGAGGAGGTTTATATCACAAACAAAGAGAGAACGTGGCTGAAGAAAATGAAGGGGGAAGATGGGAGAACGTGCCTGTTTTTCCGCTACGCACGTGAGAACCTGACCTGAAATTGCCATCAAGGTCCCTGGAGCATGAAGGGCAACCCCACCAGAAAAGGGAGGGTGTTTTGTGTTGGTGTGGTTATCGTTTAAATTACCAGGGCAAGCAGGTGCAGATAAATACGTTATAAAAAAAAAAGTCTAAAAGGAAACAGAAAGGAAAAAACATTCAGTAAATTTGTTACACGCTACACTCGAAAAAAGTACGTGGGAAAATAGCACCGTGGAACATCATGTCGTCACATTTTTGTTTCATATGCTTTGAAAAACGTCACTTCCTGTGTTTTCCCGGTACTTTCCCTTTTCTTTTTTCCTTATCTTACCTTCGCACCGTTGAGGCTCCGGTAGGCTGATCTCTTTCTTGTTGATTTACGTGGAGTTTTTTTTTTAAATTATTTTGTATACGCGTGTATATAAACATATACGTTTTGCTGATTGCAATGGGTGGAACGAAGAAAAAGGCAACGGTGCCTATTAAGAAGGAAAGTAAATACAAGATTCCTTCTCATTTTGATTGTCCCTTTTGCGACGCAAAGAAATCCATTGCCGTGAGGTTGAAACGCAGCGATGGCTTGGCGTCGGTGCACTGTCGTGTGTGTCGTGTTGGGGAAAATAGGCATTATAACTTCTCACCGTTGGAGAAGCCTGTGGACGTTTTTTTCCGCTTTCGTGAAGAATTGATGGAAAAGGATCACGAACTTTTGCGGGCACACAACGTTGAAACGGGAGCTATGGCCGCCCGCACTGGCCTTGCACAACTTGCGCCAAAAAATAGACAACAGGCAACGCTTGAAGAGGACATGGCCTCGGCGGAACCAAGCGATTATGACAACTTTTTAAGCACGGTAGAAAATATTAGCAGGTCTGCCCTCCTGGCATCTGATATCCATGTCGATAGTGAGTACGATGAGCCGCTGTTTTGACCAGAAACGGGGGGGGGGGGAAAGAGAAGATAAACGTGAGGGATGATGAGACACGTATCGGCGGACCCCTTTTGTGGAACAGGGTGAAGTGCCCCATCAACAACGGAAAGGGGTGAAACAGAACGTTAGCAAACTCCGATGGTGTCACCATCCGGGAATGGACCGTTGAGGTCGGCGGTGCGTTACGAGCTGCGCATTTCATCTTTTATATGTTCCGTTTATGTTTTTTGTCTGCGAAAGAGGGATGGGATGGACGGATGGTGAGTGGGCGTTGTGAACCTGGACACAGTGGCTGCGTTGGGGTCAATGCAAATGATCGAGACTCCATGCGAGTGGTACTTTTTCTTTTGTTTTTATCAACTTGCAGAGTTACTTTCACCTCCATCAAACACTTCAAAATCACCTCTTTTCTTCTTCGGTGTATTTTGTGTGCCTCTTCGGGACCTGCATTTCAGGTCGCCAAGCGTTGTCCCTGCTTGTCAAAGTAATTGATTACGCTGTGTTTGCTGAGTGGGGCTCAGGAATTGGGAAATAAAATTTTGTAGAAACACGGTTCTTTACATACCACTTCTTCATTGCATGTAAGCCCATGAAGTTTCTTGTTGTCGATGGTGATTGGCCCGTAACTCCGTACACACTCACCCGTTCTGAATTAGTGTCACATTCAGTGGAGGAAGCAGACGGGGGTAGTGAAGGCGGTCAACTTATTATTCATGGCCATACGCTTGTTGCCCTCTGCCAGCAGCAGTTGAACACCTCGGTTGTAAGAGTGCGAGCAGCTCCTGATCTTTCCACATTGGGACTCACAATATTACACGAATCTTTAAGTGATAGCACTGGAAATATTCGCCTTGTCACTCCTAAGAGTCTCACGAGGCAGGTATTTGCAGTAGATGATCTGTTAGTGCACGGAAGGCTAATTGTTTTTACCTCCCGTTGGGAATCACTCGCTTCCGCCGCCATTGTTGGCGTGAAATCTGACCGAAGGGAAGAACACGAGCTAACTCGCAGAACCAAATCCAGGCCTGAGGAAACCAAGAATAGTGGTAGGGGTAACCATGACACTTCTGTGTCGCGGCCGAGCGTGTTTTCTGGGAGAAACCGAACGGCATTGCACAAGTTTACATGTGCTGAGACGTACTTTCAATCAATCCCCCCGGCTACGGTTCATGACTTGGATCTGTTGAATAATCTGATTCAAGCAGGAACCATTCGTCTCGACCCCCGTGTAGAAGTGTACCTCTGTACTGTGTGCGGATTCCTACCGCGTCAAACGTTTACAACATCATGCTGCGGTGCTATCATGTGCGGCGCATGCACACCACTCATATCTACTTCCTCAGTGATGCCATCCGTCATGAGCGAAAGATATGTTTGCATAGCCTGCAAAGAGCTTCCATTTACAAGTCACACTGCCCATGTAAGCAGGGATGCAGAAGTGATGAAGCTAGTGCGTGAGCTCCGCGTGCTACATCATCCACAGCTGGCTTCGGCAGCTTCAGCCACTAGTTCCCACGGAATGGCTGAGAAGAGTCACGCATCATTGCCCTTCCTTTTGCACTCCATGGGAATCATGCCAGCAAAACGTGATGTGGGAGGCGCCGCGGCACCCGTTCTTGGGTCGGTATTTCCAAATCCGTGAAAATCTACAATCAGAACCATATTCTGCCGGTTAGTTGTATACCCACATTAGTGAATATGAGGTTGGTTCTCACATAACCATGGGGAGCCGCACACATCATCAATACCCGATAATAAACCTGTACAGCTTAATGTATACTTAAACTTCTATTGCTCTTTCCCCCCTTTTTTTACCATTCTCACTACTGTGAACAGTAATGTGGCGGGTGAAACCCTTAGTTTGGTTGGCTGCTCGAGATGTCAACACCCTCCGTACTGTCTCTTCACTTCACTCCAGAACCCGGCAAGAGGATGTCACCATCAGTGGAAATGACAAAGTGACAAGAAATAGGGGGCGTAACTACGCAGCGGCACCATCTGGATGCTTTCGCTTTGATTTACCGACTGCATCGATGCATTCGGAACTTTCAAGAGGCCGTCGTTATGACGTACCGAAGGGAAAATCATGTAGTGGCCAATGGGCCTCAAAAGGTAAAATATGCACAACTACCAATAATGGGAGAGCTGCAGTGGGAACAGGTAAGGAACCTTCAATGGGACCGCTTCCATCTTCCCGGAGTTCCGGCACCCGATTCCCAGTTGATTATCGACGGATGAAAGAGTCTCGCAAGGTGGAGGCTGGTAATGCTGTGAATTCAACAATATCGAGTAGTGACAGCAGGGCACCGTCGAAACGAATTAATGTTCGAGTCATCGCTTTGGAGTAACCGGAACAAACATCGTCACCCCCTCCCTTTTATTCATCACACACATAGTTTCTTCACAGTTATTTTGTTTTCTCGTACCATTGCTCGCTCGATTGTACTCTTTTCTCTTCCTAATTTGTTTCTATTTTGCAGATTGTGGCGAGGTTGTTACCTGCCATTGGCTCACTATGTCCCTCGTGTCCTGTCGCCGATTTACTAAAATGTTATGTTGTTGTCTGTATCACCCTAAACCAATTCTTTTTTTTTTTGATTCTTGGGCCCTCTCCAAAGGGACGTGGGCTTACCTGTTTAAGATCATGCTAATATTACGAACACATGCACAATAGTGTTCCAGCATCCAACGCATGTTCTCCGTTTAGGGAGGAAACCGTGTCGAAAAGAGGAAAGCGGTCACGTGGAACTGGAGGGGATGACAAAATAACTCGCGGCACGTGCTCTCAGCCGTTTAGTGTCATCACACTCCCCCCGGGAAAACTTCTCGAATGGCTGGTGTGTCCTCCCTGCCGAGTATATGATGTCAACCTTCCTCGTTCCCGTAATAATGATAATAACATATCCTCATTGCAGTGTGCCGTTTTACCGAACTTCTTTGTGGAATATGGTGGGCGCTCATACTCTTGTGTCGCAAAGGTGTGCAAACCGCTACTACGCAAGGTATTGCTGCGGGCTCTTGCGGCAGTGCGTCAAGAGATGGGCTCTGTTGACGATATCCCCCACGACTCACTTCTTGTTGTTGCTGTTTCTCCCATTAATGCCTTTTCCTCGGAGTGCATTCATGATGCATCGCGTACTGCAATGCCAAGAGCACGTGAGGGTTGTAAGATTGTGGGATTGTGCGTGGCGCGGGAACTGAGTGCGGCGCATCGAATGCACTGTGAGTCTAATTGGTCACACGAGAAGAGTGAAGCCTCGGGTGTGGGGGCAGCCGTACAGGAGGGTCTCGGGGACTGTTGGGAGGAGGATGCCACGCGTGTTGGAGGCACTAATAATGCGAGAAAAGCATTTTGTGGTGTGCAGCTTGTGTGGGTGGCGGATTGCTATCGGCGCCATGGCGTAGCCAAAGTACTTGTCGATACAGCGCGCCGGCACATTAGCTACGGGTTTGAGGTTCCAGTTGAACAGGTTGCTTTTTGTGAGCCGACTTCACTTGGGAAGCTGTTCGCGAAAAGCTACAGTGGACGGCCTGACTTTCTTATATTTTGATGTGCGATCGAGAGTTATTACTCAGTTTAGGTGACTTCCTGGAGGATAGAAGTTAATTATTCTGTAAGTGCATTGGAGAAGGACTCTATCACATCATACCAACGTTGGTGACTCCTGTGCTGCCGTTCATTTCACATCGTCTTTCAAATTCTTTTCATCTCACCTTATTTGTTTTTTTTTTGTGTGCTATAGAGTATCATTTACTTTCTACCAGTGGGTGGAGGTACATAGCCAGCTTCTGCACTGTGGACTTCAGGATACCTGTTGATCAAATAATAAAAAAAGAAAAAATAAACCCAATAAGTTGCCACTTACCGATATGTTGACAGGTGACATCTTGTTGCAAGAAATTGAGAATCTGGGAAGGGTCGAGAGGTACGAACGGGTGGTGGAGGTCGGCCGCGCCGCGCGTGCTGGTGGTGATGTGTGCAAGGAGCGCCTCGCATTGATTGAGCTTTCGCGTTCATGTGTGCCATACGAACGACTGACTGCTGCGTTGGGGTTATGGCAGAGTGGGTGTAGTTCGGAAACACTAAGGCTTCTGAAAGACCCTTGTGGCCGTGTTTCGCGGTTGGCTATGCTCCCAGCGGCGGAGGCGTTGCCGGATGCGGATTTGTTGAAAGTGTTTGGTGAACTGCCGGTGCAACGCCTCGCGATGTTCTGCGGTTACCTCGAGCGGAAGGGGAGAGTAACAGGTTTGGTTGACAGGTACGTGGCAGCCGTGACCCCTGTGCTGCAAAAAGGTCCTGGACTAACGCTGCTTTGTTGGGCGTCTGTCAGCATGTTGGCTGCACAACCCACCAGCACCTTCTACCTTCTGAGGAAGAGTGAGTGGGGCACACTTGTGCGACGGAATCCAAACTTCGCTGCGACACTAGTGAAGGCGAATATAAACAGTGGCACCGAAGCAAATCCCTCTGCTATCACGCAAGCTCATACTGTACTAGCGCAGCTTCGCCGATTTCATCCGTCGGTTGGATCGCAGTTACTGGGTTGTGTGCTACCGCGAGTACGAGTGAGCAATGAATGTATAGAAGCATATGCTAAAATGTACCCTGTTGAGGTGACACAAATGCTTCTGAAGCATAAGTTGGAGGAAACTTTGGACGTAAGCCACTTTTTTAAAAAGTTGGATCCAGATACGCTTCTTACCCTTTTCAGTGCCGGTGTGTTCCGTGGGAAGGATTTCAAAGAGTGTTTTGCTTATGCCCCACATAACTTGCGGATGACTTTGTATAAGCGGTATCGAAAGGAACTACTTGATCCTGATGGGTCGATGGATATTTCCATGATTGAGTTGATCCCTAACCGTGAGGAGCGTGAGCGCGAGGCTCTACGTGCGCTGAATGAATCTGAGAGTCTGCGATTGGATCCAAAGAGATGGGTATCGTTCCTCTCTCCGTTACCTCTCTCACAGGCAGTGGAGGTAGGGAAGCAGTATTTGAAGGAAAAGGATGTCCATGTACGGGCTGAACTTGTTGCCGCAATTGCGTATGGTGGTCAGTACCACCGAGAATGCTTAGATGATATTCTCGACTTCTGCATTGCTCGTGGGAATGATAATGATGTTGTGCGGAGGAAGTTCCTGATGAGGCTATCGATGATTTCCCGCAGCAAGTGGGAGGAGCGGCACATACCCAAACTCGCTGAAATTGTTAAAGCGGCATTGGACGCAAGAGATTCCTCCTCCTCTTCTTTGGACACCTGCATGTCACTGGTGTTGGGCACGGCTCATCTTTCCACGAAGGCGATTGAAAGCTCTTTTCTCCCACTTGTGCGGAGGGTGGGACCTCCTTTTAACCTGGGGAGATACCATTTGCCGAAGTCTGCTCTGTTGTGCATTTGGTCATGCCTTGAGCCGGTGATGAAAAAGGAAGCACAATCGGATCAGCATATGAAGGAAAGAATCATGTGGATGTTCTCCTCCCGCTTGCGGGACATTGGTGACGTTGTTATTCCGTACCTTAAGGGGCTTTGTGAGAGTGAGGACGATCTAGTCTTCTGTGGAATCAGCACCCTGCTGAAACACTTCCCCACCATCGGGTCACAGATGTTGCCAAACCTTGTGGTTAAAAGGCCTGATGTGATATGCGTACCAGAGGTATGCTTTAAAGTAAGCAACAGCATACAAGGTGAGCTTTTGGAAAGGTGTCTTATGCGGGAGGCACTTGAGGATATTGTGTGCAGAGGAAGATTTCCACATTCGGCACTCAGTGGCCGCTACTGGACTGCCGCGAAGCAGCAGATGTATGCTAATTCCACAGTTGAAATTTTGCTGGAAAAGGAAGAGGAATGGTTTGAGGCTCAGTGCTTGCTGAAACCCCTCGAATCCTTGTACAGTGTTGATGTGGCGAAGATCGCCTCTGTTCTGTTGGGCGAGGACAGCAAACCACCGCTGCTACGGGACCGACTTATTGAACTCCTTGGAAGAGCGGAGAATCCGGAGTCCCTACAGTTCCTGCTCAGCGCTCTTAATGACAACAGGTCACGCGTGGCCATCCATGCCATCAGTAAACGCGCTGCCGCTCTTTCCACTGCTCAGGTTCTGCAAATAGTGGATAAGGCTATGCACTCCAAATTGGTAGCCGTTCAGAAGGTGGCAGTTCGTCTCGGCGCCTTGAATGGTGACGAGGCGAGTTATAACTTTCTCATGCAACTGCGGAAGGGTGGAAGAATGAATGCGGATGTGGAGGCTGTGTGGGTGCAAGCGATGTTTAACTTTCTGGGTAAGGAGGATGTGTGGGTGTTTTTCCACAATGCCGCGCAGGATGAGCGTAGGGCAGTGGCTCTCGCTGTGGTGGATATTCCTAGCGGTACGCTTGAGGCGTGTTGGCAGTTGACTGCGCTATGTAAGTTATTCGTTTTGCTGCTGAACCACGATGACGCCTATGTGACTGTTCAAGCGCTGAAGAAGCTATCGAAAAGTAAGCTACCGAGCTACGACGAGGAACTGATTAGTTGCCTTTTCCACCTCCTTGACACACGAAGACAATCGGATTATTTTCCCGACATTCTGCTTGCACTCGCAAATTCATCTGCGGATGCTCGTGAGTTAGCCCAACGCCTAGTGGATGTTGACCTCGACTCAGTACTAAGTGTCAATGCCCACACTCATTGTGGTTCTATGGCTTCCCATGGAGAGCGGTTCAGAAATATTGTTTCGTCAATGGTGGAGCTGTTGGTGGAAGAGGGCCGGCAGCCGGCAATCGTATGCCATCTCATCTGTTGGCTGCATCCGACTGTGGCTGGTGAGTATTTGATGAAACTTTGTGAGAAGGGTCATCTCCATCCGGGATGTGTGTACGCCATCGTGGAAGCCGCAGGGAATTTCGGTTCCGAAACTGATGGGGTGAGTGCCCTTGAGGAGCAGCTGCGTGGTCACAGTAATCCCATCATGCAACGCATTGGACTGGAGCTGCTTCGTCGTATGGCATCTTCAGCAGGATGGGACGGGACGCTCTGCGAAGCGTTAGAGGTGTACCGATCCGCAAGTGATCCGTGGGTGAGAGATACAGCCAAAGTCATATCCGCTGAAGATTTGAACGAGTCGTGTTCATCCTACTGATGAATTTAACGACGGGATGAAAACAATGATATCGGGGCTGTGCTTACCAAGGTCGTGTAGTCGTCGTTTATACATACACATATATTTTTTAACGGGATGCAGCGACAAAGTGTGGGTTATTAGTTTCCTTTAAATATCTACCTGAATTCTTGTTAGTATTCCTCTGTGGTTGGTTTTCGACTTGATATTTGTGTTTAAAGACTCTCTTTTATGATATTGATCCATTGTTTGAAAATTTCCTCCGAATTATGGTCCGATGTTACGCTTGTCACCGCTGTGACACGAATATGCCACACCGTGGCTACCGGTCACTGAGACTGTGTGAGTGTGTGGCCAGAGGAGTACATACAAATGCGTGAGAGTATGTTTCCAAATAATTGCTACAAGACGTCGATTAACCTTGTCGTAATACTCTTGACTGCTCCGCACTTGTAGTTCAGGTCGCTGGTCTGCATATTGGTTGGTGATGGGGCAGAGTTGGGTTACGCAGTTTTCTTGTTGTTCTTTACCCCCCTTACAAATTCACTTTCATTGCAGGTACGGACAATAATTTATGTCTCCCTGTATCATACTTTTTTGATTCATTTGCCACAAATTTGAAGCCGTGAAATAAATGAGAAACGGTACAACTCTCCTTCGTTAATATATGTATTTTTGTTTCATGTCTAAAGGTGGTTTCCCTTCAAGCTTTATCTACCCTTTCGTTCTGCTGCTTTCTGACCTCTATTGTTTTGTACTGCATGAATGGAGATGGAGAGAGGCGGTTACAGGGAAATGGGAGGATTTATGGTTTGTCGGTTTACTTCATCCCACTTGGCAACTGTCAATGTTGTGCAATAACTACATGATGATGTTGCAATCATGAACCCATTCTCTGACGAGCGCGCAACGAACGTTAATATTGGCTTACCCTAATGAAACGAACAACCGTAGAACTGGTTCACCATCGTGTGGGACGTCGGTTAGGTCAGTGACCGTATTTTATATATGCGCATACGCTTCCTCTTAATCAAACGTACGGGGCGGCTGCCGGTAAAGATATTTGTGGTGGGGGTTAAGAGTAATATTGAAAACGGAAGTGAGAAAGAGACTTTTCCTGAGTTAATATATTGCGTTACTGTTGTTGATTCTGAATACAGAGCTGCTTGTTCTTCTGTGATTTTCAACCCTAACTTGTTATTAAAGCAAACAACGCCGACTCGCTTTTACTTTTTCCCTCCTTTATTAACATTATTATCATTGGTCTTAACTTTCTAGTACAAATAGGTGTCCTTTTTTTAAAAAAAAAAACTGCGTGTAAGTTTCGTTGTCACGACAGAAGAGGATCTTCATCCGCTATCCTGCTCCTTAACCGCAGTCCCCCCCGTCTGTTCCTACAACGTGGAGCATGTCGTCAAGCAAAGGTGGTGAAACCAACAACGCCGCCGGCGCTGACGCATCGTCTCCTCAACTGTCCCGTAATAGCCGAACGTTTCTTCGAACGAAGCTACAAAAACGTGCGAAAAAGAACAGCAATGAGGGAAAGGGGGACAGTAGCGGTGGTGCCAAATTTCAGAAACGTAGTCTGCAGTGCTTGAAGAAGTTCACCTGCCCAGTTTGTCGGATGAAGGGTGCCGTTCGCATTGATGTAAACGCGAAGGAGCAGCAGGCGGTAGTATCATGTAGCTATTGCATGCAACTGAAGCCGCGGCCCATTGATTTACCGTACCCTTTCACAACATCGTTTCTGCCAAAACTGCAGAACCGTGCCGATGTTTTCTTTGAGTTTAACGAGTTGTATCGCAGATTGCAACTACAAGCGAACTCCATTGAGTGTGCTGGGGAAGACGTTTCAGGTCTTAATACCAGTCACCTCCTGAGGGATGGTGTGTTAGGCCTCACTGGTTTGGCAACCGGTGACGTAACGAACGAAAATAATGAATGTGAGGAGGGAAACGATTACGAGGAGGGCGGTGATTACGAGGAAGATGCTAGTGATGATGATGAAACTGTTGCAATCGGATGTGGTAATGAAGCGACTGTAAACGTGGCAGAGGAGGAAACGGTTACCAGCGACGTCGCAGTGGACGACGTTAATGCATTCTTTGACGAAAGTGACTAGGTTCATTGGAGCCATGCGTATGCATTTATACAACCCGCTCACAAGGAATTGGATATAAGTTGTGTGCCGCTCCCAGAAAGGATCTAATATCTTGGAAAAACTCCTGCACCATTTCATTTAACGTTTACAGTTCCCGTGGATTAAGAGGCCTTTTCAGACAAAACGCCTGTGTTCGGGTACCAACGAATGCCTTCGCCTGTCCGCGGGGCCATCGGGTGCACATCCTTACCTCCTCACCTGCCTGTACGTCTGTGTTTTACGTGAATGAAAAGGAGTAAAAAAGTATTACCATGGTGTTGCTTACTTACGCTCCCCCAATATTTCATATGTCTTTTCAATGCTTGAATTCTCCCTATCCTCTTCGACATCCGTTGGTCGTCTTTGCATTGCTAAGTGGCTAAAGGTAGATGGGGCTACATTGGCCCCTGGCGCGTAGTTCCAACTGGTGCCACATGCGGGCGTTGAGTAACGAACATTTGCGGCGTCGGGTTGGCGCCGCCGTGCGCAGCATTGCCTCAACGGCACCCTGTTTTGCTTTAGAACGGGTTGAGGTGGCGCATTCGCATGCTTATTCCCGCCGAGGCGTGACAGTGGGCTTTACGTCATCTTCTTCGTCCCCTAGCGGCAAAACTGGAAGTGGTGGGCTCTCACCAGCATCACAGTCGTTGCATTCATCGTCATCTTTTGATGCGAGTAATGGGGATGTGCTAGCCAATTACGTCAACTTCGTTGCAGATGACGCTACCGGACCTGCTGCGACCAAAGAGAACGGTGCGCAGCCAATGCGTAGTTTGAGGTCCGCCTCTGCTGTCGAAAATCTTCTGTTTACCGACGCAGCGAAGAACTATTGCCGTCTCTGCATGGAGGAGGTGCAGGTGACGCCCAAGGCGCATATTAGCACTCCTTACCGTGGGAGTCACACAAATCACACCTGTCGGGAGGTCGTACTTGACTCTCTCGCTCTGCTTGCCATTCGGGGGTACCCTATCGATGATGTTTACTTCGTGTGGGCGGACACGCTCTATCAATCATCTGTCTTTCAACGCATCCCAGAGCTCGTCTCCCCGCGTTGGACTGTTGATAAGCGGAGTGAAGTATTGGCTAAGATTCTATTTATGCTAAAAGACATGGGCGTTATCGATATTTCATTAGCCGCCCAGGCACCCGATTTGTTTGATAACACGGCACAACAAGTGCATCACCGCCGGCGTGTGGCGTTCGAAAGATTAGAATATATCGGTGATAACTCGTGGGGAAACCATCTTTCCAATCGTATGATGCTCCTATTTCCCGATCGCCAGTGGACTTACAGCCAAAACGCCTACACCTTCAACTGCTTTCGTGATGCGTGCGAGATGAATGTGACGTTGGAATTTATGTTCGATACTCTACGTGTGGGGGAGTTACTTCCACCTGGTGTACGGGAAAAATTGGGAACGGGGAAGATAAAAGCAGATGTGGTGGAAGCTGTTATTGGTGAGTTGCACGTGACATTGTGGGGGCTTGAGCCGCAGCTGTATGATTCTGTGTGCTTTGTTGAAATTAACGGCGTGGGAGAGGCCCGTCTGGCAGCGTTGGTGCAGCACTGTCTCACAGAAATATATGACCTTATCGTGCTTTCTTACGTTCAGGAACTCAGTGGATCTGCGGTTCCGTTAGCAAAGCAGATAGCTGCCGATCGCATATGGAACAGCGTGTATCCTCCCGTACGAAAGGCGAAGGATCGTGCACCTGGGGGACGAAAAAGTCGATCTACTGTTGTGAACGTAGTCGGTGTAGGGGAGGTACGGCAACTTCCGTCACTTCCTTCGCTCTTTCCTGCAGCGTCAAAGCGACCCACACGGGCTCCACATCCACTTCGCCGACTTAGGAAGTTAGGGGAGATTCCTGAAGAAACTGTGTGTGCTGGTACGAACAAGGATGTTTTTGTCCATCTGATCGAGAGTTATGAACGTCTAGATATGTTGGATGACTCTCTCCTTCCCACATTGAATATGCGACGGCTCCAAGACGTTCAATTCTCAAAGCTGAAGCGACAGTTGGTTCCCTCACTCTCCCCTGCCGCGTTGGAAGAATTGCACAACTGTAAAGAGTTGGACGCTGAATCGGTTACACCGCACAAGGTTGGCGACAAGGAGGTTGCGACGGATGAACGGGTGCTGGACTTAGAAGAGGTTTATTTCCGTGATAAGTATTTTGACCTCTTCCCAACTCCGTTGCCGAATGAAGTTGTCACAAAAGAGGGAGACTGTGACAAAAGACAAAGCGGTGCCTCCACGAGCAGGGCGGTCATCATATCGCTGCCACGAGGGTTTGACGGGAGTCGACCCTGCAACAGGGCGCAACTCCACATGGCTCGAAACACAATTTATCCTTCACTGACTGAAAGACCGGCCCATAGTCCCACTGCTGGTATTACGAAGGGTGATCGTGTGTGTCTCTTTTCTCTTTCAGTCTATGTGCCTCCAGATACGAAAAGGCCTTCTGCGGGCGTAGTGACAGACAAGAACCTTCACTTTGGTGAATTTGCATTTCATGGCGTGCGGATCAAGGGAATTGAATGTGCCTCTGAACCAGAATGTATTAGCAGGCGAAGCAATGCTCCTGGTTCCGATGTTGGGACCTCACTTAACCGCAGTTCATGGAAAGAAGGAGGTGACAATTCATGTGGAACACTAACTGTTGAGGATGGTACCGGAGAGAACTCGGTAGTTGGGGAAGATGGCGATACTGGTGTGAATGGTGGGGAAGGTAAGGCTGAAGATGCAACAGGCAAACACCTACTGCGAGCCAAATGGTGTCGTGAAAATCCCTTCTTTCCACGGGCGTCGCTACCTCTTTTAGGCATCTCGGTTGGTGCGTGATAATTATTTGGATGATGAGGTAATACACGGGAGGGTGTTATTTTTCACTGCAGTATCCGTCATTGTTCGGTTGCTAACGTAGTTCGTGATGAATGAATTCTCACTTGTAGGTCCCGGTAAGTCTGCAGCTAACCACATTGCTCTCGGGTTAATGTCACTTCCACTTATGTGAGCGGAAGTCTGTTCTTTAATCAACCGCGTTAACACATTGAAGCACTAAGGGAGTGCAATGTCCTCCACTCATGTACACGTGCAAGGATGGGGAATATGCATGACGGTAATGTCATTTCGTGAGTTTGAAGTTGGATGTGATGGTACACGAGACGTGTTTTTTTTTTTTTGGTACCGTTTCTTTTCTTCACAGAGGAAAGTTCGTGGTGGCACCCTTAGTTGTGAATATTTTATGTTACCCATTAGGGTGGGTACCTTTTAGTTTCTACCTTGTTACGTAGGATACACTACGAAATGTAAAGATGTTTCATATGTCACTTATCTTTGCGCGTTTTAACGAATTTTCTCTCATTCGCTTTCATTTGTTTTTTTGGCCACCTACGATACCAAGCAGACGTGCCGTACAGAAAATTTGTGTGCTTCAGCAAACATCAGCCTGACTTAGTAATAGGGGGTGTAAATCATGTCTACACGTAGCGGTAAGCAGGCATCGATGTGTGGGAAGAAGCGGCTGAAGTCGGTGAGCGACATTATCAACGAACAGTTTAGTGGGAATGGTGCTGAGAGGAATGATATGGACGCGTGGGATGAGCTGGGTGGCGACAAGCCGCAGATTGACGACTATTACGAGGGAAATGACAGCGGTAATGAGGGAGCGGATGACTTTGATGGAATGCCCCCACTATCAACTACCAAGCGCCGTCGAACAGAACACAAACTTCCACAACGAAAAGAAGAAAAACGCCTTCGTCGGCGCGGTCCGTTAGATCCATCACTCTCTGCGGGAGATTACGCCGCCACTCCGGTCGACGTGGAGGCAGCAATGGACGGGATATTTGGAGCACTTGAAATGGGTGAGGACGATGAGGAGGACATATCGGGTGAAGGCGATGCCAAAGGTTCAAAAAGGGGTGGAGGACGCAAGTACGAGACGGAGGAGCAATACGTCAAGTGGCTGGAGGCGCAGCAGGCGAAAAAATTATCGAAACGTCCTGATTCTGGTCTTACAGAGGAAGATGATATTCTACAACAGTTGGAATCGTTGCGCAGTGCGCAGGTGGAGTTGCTACATAAGCAGGAATCAGGCGATACCTCCAACCCGCAGGCAAGAGAGCGGGAGCAAGTACAAAAGGCCATTCACCACTATGTGATGGTGTACTCGCAGTTGCTTAGGATGCGTATAAAGCTTCAACCCGTGGTCGCGCGCGCAGTTACCTTCCCGCAATATTATGCACTGAAAGACTTTCTTCAAAATGGTGATGAAACAATAAAGAAAGAGACGAAGGTAGTTACAGGCTCCCTCAAGGAACTCCTCGGCACCTTTCTTTCCTTGGCAGCAGAGGGAAAGAAGGGGGAGGACAACGGCAAACCCACGACTCGAGGCACTGTGCCCAGTTTTGAGGAGGTTAACGTAATTCACAAACGTTTTATAGCTGGGGCCGATGCGTGCATTGAGCACTGGGGGGCCAAATTTGTGCAATCAAATAGTGCTAAGCTTCACACCGTTTCACAGCCACTCATACAACAAATTCGCACCATACTATCCAGTAGGGCACCTCTGCGTGCGAGGGTACAGAAAAACAGGGCACATGTGACAATACTGGGGCACCCGGAGCATTACCGTGCCACACAGTCCGCAGAACGCAAGGCGGCCCGTGCCCTCCACATTGCCGATGGGGATATTGATGGCGAAATATATGATGATGGTGAGTTTCTCCGTGAAGTGGTTCGCCGTGGTGGTGCTGTAAAATTGCAACAGCAACTTCAAGAAATACAGCGTGAGCTGCAGTCCAGTGAGGAACCAGCGAAGCGTGGCTTTCATAGGTTGACTAAAGGTAAGGCAGTTAATTACGAACCGCGGCCCAAGTTGGTTGGTTTCCTTCTACCCGTGCCGTTCGCAGTGAATGGGCAGCATGAGGTGTTGTTCAAGTCTTTATTCCAATAAAGCAGTGACGGCACGACTGTTTAAGGTAGAGCCGAGCGAATACGCGTCGCAACCGCACGGAACCGGGACGAGGTTACTAAGATTTAGCATGATACGGGATGATTACCAAAAGAAGAAAAGAAAAAAGGGGTATCTAGTGAAGGAGGGAAGTGAGCCGTCATATGGAAATATCTTTGAAACTATAAAATTAATTCGGTTAAGGCACATCTAACAACATGCACCTTCTCTCTGATTGTGCGTTAGGCTGGGGGACGAATGACGGAAGGTGCGTGCTTGTCAATCGTTACTTAATGAGCTTGTGAAGGGAGAGGTAATGTGTATTCGCGTTGTGTGTGTGTGTGTGTGTTTTACAAACTCCTGTTTCCTTGGTTTTGTAAAAAAAGAAAAAAACTTTTAAAGTACGATGTGAGGCGCTTCTGACGTTTATCTTCTTTTCGTGGAACACAACAATAGACCCTAAAACAATTGAAGCGTCATACAGCAGCAGCTGTTTCAACAGGAAGAAAAAGAGCAGCCCAGCACTTAACGAAGAAAGTTGCGGACATCGCTACTTTGTTAACTTATCTTTTTTTTTTTGAAGTCCTCTATGGAGAAACAGCTCTTCGCCATCTTAAGCAGTGATAGTAGAGAAGGTGGGAGTGCGGGGGAGAGACGGCAAGCCTTTTCTACGGCATTTGAAGCTTCATTATTTTCCACCACGTACAATGAACCTGTTAGCGCGAAAAAGGGGTCAAAGCGCCCCAAAGCCACAGACAAGGAAACCCGTGAAGATGAGTGTCTGCGGCATGCTGTGAACTCATTTTTTACTATGCCGACACCGGGGGCACTAGAAACATTCTTTTTGCGAGCTGCAGCGATGCTTCACTCCTACACGCTGCTGCTTCCCGAAAAGGACGGAGAAGCAGGGGAGTTACCCGGTGTTGTAAAAGAGGCAGCTATCGCATTTTCCAGCGCAATATTCGCGCCACGGTTGCGTGCTGCGTGCGAAAGCCTTAAAGTCGAGGAAAAATGTTCTGCTTGGGTGTCAACAAATAATTGTGGCGCGGGTGCAGAGGCATTGAATCATCCTCTTTGGCACTGTTTTTTGTGTATATTTCTACAACAACTTTCAGCCCGGGGTGGTAGCATTGCTTCTTGGCGGAAATTCATCTCCGATTGCGCAGATGGGTCACATGCATCGGCGCATCCACAAGAAGGTGATTGTGGCCGCGACGAAAGTGAGGAAGACAAGGGAAGTAGCACCAACATCACCTGTGAAGATGAGTGCACACGCCTTGCTGTAGCTGCGTGGGGAGCTGTCTCCCTAAAACTACTTGACGCAACCGTAGGACGCACGCGTTACCGACGTACGGCTGTACTTTGTCGCTCTGTTTGCCCGCACATCGTGGCACAGGCCCCCGGTACCACATATCAATTACTTGATATCTTGCATGGATTTATGAGCGCTTGGAGGGAGCGATACAGCAAGGCATCGTCAAATGGAAGAGAAGGAAAGAAGGAAGATGACGACAACACGGAGGATGAAACGGGGGCCACCATCGTGACGCTCTACGCGGAGCGTCTTGGTCACATTGTTGGTGACGGTCAAACGCACGCCATGCTTCTTGTCACTGCCATTGGTGCTGTACTCAGTGCAACATATGTCCTTCCGAAGCGCCAAAGACACGGAACTGTGGGGAGTAGCGATCCCTCGAAGTGGTATCCGCCGCGCTGCGAAGACCCCTCGTTAGGGCTTACGGAAAGCGAATGGCGTGCAACACACTTTCCCCCTATTGGCCGGTTGTTGCAATGCTTACACATTCATTCACTACTGAGTGTTCACGTTTTTGCATTCTGTATGCAACTACGGATCGGCCTATCCTCTTCGCAACACGCGGAAGTCCGACAAAGGTTGGCACTGTGCCTCTACCTGACAGAGGTCTGTCCGGTCCATGTCGCACTCGCTATTTATTACTATGCCACTTCTCCTCAGAATGCACTCGCACAAGGCTCTGGAGAGTTGCCAGGGGATGGACTGATGGCGTACACAAAGGCCCTTGACCACTTCGTGACTGCGGCTCATAGTGAGTTGCTATTCTCCGTAACAGATTTACCAACCGGGCGTCGACGGCAACGTCACAACACGCGTGCTGCATCCGGTACAAAGGACGGCGGCCCTGATGATGATGATGATGATGAACCCACACCAGTAGATGGTGAGTTGAAGGGCCCACGCTTCACAAAGATGGAATTCCCCGTGAGCTGCCCGACGTGGTCTCAGTACTTGACAGAGGGCACTGCAGGGAAGGCAACAAGTGGGCCAGCAGGACCTGCAACGAAACCAGTTGCTGGCACACTGCAGGTGGCTCCTTGCCGCTTCGTCGTGGAGCTGTTAGAGATTGGGCTGCCAATGCTTTCTGGGGCCACGATACATCTGTTGCAAAACGAAATGGATATGGACGTGTGCGCGGTGTCAACCGCAGCCATGCCTGCGGAGTGTGGAAGAGGTGTGGCAGCAATCATAATGGATCATTTTCATTCTATTTTTAGCAGGACAAACCCTAGCACCGCGTGCGTGGGTCCACTCCCAACAGAACGGCATTGGAACACTTCCATGATTCGTGTGCTTGGGGAGTATCTTCCCCTTCTGGAGGCTGTGTACGGCTACGTCGCGTCACAGTCGTTTATATCCTTTGTGCTAGAGCAGATCACGAAGGGATGTAAGGATTTCTTGTCAGCAGTTTTGGACCGACATAGCTGTAGCACAGACGAAAGTAAACAAAGTGTGCAAGCACTGGCGAGAAAAGCATTAGCCTTGGCAGAGCGTTATCTCATTACAGTTGTCATGCCCTGTATGCGGGTGATGTCACCCTCACCAATCGTATACGACCGACTGCAAGCGCTGTTTAATCTCTTCAAAGAGGAAGCCCCGAAAGTAAGTTTTGGTACCAGTCCAGCGGAGTTCCTGCACACAAGCGTATTCTGCAGCGCATTGCTTGCCACTGGGGTTTCCAACGACACACTTTCTTACCGCGCCCCGCACGAGAGGTTACGGTCAAAAGAACTCGATGCACTTTTTACACAGTCACTGAAACGACTCACTCTTGGAAACGTTAACCGCTACCGCTGTATGCTGCGGCCCTCCATATATGCCAACCCGTTGCTAGCTGCTGAAAAGATGTTTAAGCAAGCTGTGGGGTACAATAACAACTTTTTACTGATTCACACGCAACTGCTGCGCGGCGCTCCACCAGCTGTAATGACTCTCATCGCACACATGGGCCTCCACCACATGCAACACTATGCAGAAAATGAAAGATTTGGTACTGCCGATAGCACTCGTGTTTCTTGCATTGCGACGTTCCTCGCTGTGCTATGGCGGGAAAATCCAAACTCCTTTGACGGTGGGCTGCTTTTGCGGGCGGCGGAACACTCACTAAGACGTGAGGGGCGTGCATCCGTTGTTTTCGGTCTTGAGTTGCTGCGTGCTATCTTACATGAATTACTAGATACAAAATTGGAGCATGAGGGGAAGTTTACCCCAGAGCAACTGCAGGCGCTCGTGGCCCCTCATCGCACGCAGTGGTTTGTAAAGGGTGCGGCAGAGTCGTTTCGATGCGGCCGGTGGGACTCAACGTTTACACCAGTGGTGTTATCTGCTTCGGAAGCGAATCTGCGGAGTGCGCTGCAGCAACGTTGTATTATTCCGGCGGAGAAGGAAAGCAGTGACGACGATGCCGCTGCGGCCAATTGTGGAGACGGAACGACCTGTAACGATAACGAAGAAAAGGAGGAAGAAGTCGCACACAACAACACAACTGAGGATCAACAGTGTGGAGGTAGTTGGTCGTCGGTGGTGGAGGTCACGTTAGGGCAAGCCATCTTGCTGCACTTGTGTCGGCTACACAGCCGCATATATGCCGTACAGTCAGATCTCTCTGCACCGATGCAGCTTCTATTGCTTACCTGTGCCCGTGATTATAATGTAATCAATGACCTCCTTCTTTGTATGGAGACTTTGCTGACACAAGGCCCACCGCCAAAAGAGATTTACATGGTTGCAATGCCACACATTGCGCTTCGCCTCACTGCCCGCTTTGCAGCGAATGGAATAGTACGGCAAAGGCCGGAACAAAAGCATAACGGGCACTTGGCAGCAACTGAACCTTCTCATTGTGAGGGTGACGCCAATAACCATCATCTATGCGCCACTGTGGAAAGCATTTTCACTGTGATGCCGGCTGAGATTGGTGATCATATGGGAGACATGGCGTCCCTATGTAATATGGGTGGAAATATCTCCTTTGCACTCCTACAGAAGCTATCGTGCTACACTGCTGCGCACTTTGTATTCGAAGAGTCTGTGTACGTTGCGGCAGGAAAGGAACTTAACCGTTTTTACGTGATCGGTAACAAAAAGCAGAAGAACAGAGACGACGTACCTAACACTGGTGTGAACGTGCAGAAGGAATGCTTCCTGTTGTGGATGCAGGAACAGACCCGACAACTAAGGTATGAGAGGGAGTCACACCGCACCTTATATCAGAGGAGTGCCGAATCTTTGGGACAGCTCCTTGGCGAATTGCGAAGCGGTGGTGTACTTACTGAGCCCGTTGAATTTGCGAAAGCCTATCTTTTGCCGCGTGCACTGATTAGTCTAGAGGACACGTTATTTGTATTTCACTTCCTCAGCTGGATGCTGAACAGCACTGAGGGTGATGAGCGGAACCGGGTCATAGACATTGCGCTTTCGCTCGTAACGGCGGGTATGAGCTTCTTTGTGGGGCTTACCGATGGGGAGTGCATGCGCTTAGGTGTTCTGCTAAGTTTTCTTCTCACACTTGTAGAAGACTGTGCGATAGACCTCTCAGGTAACACGGGAGCTTCTGATAGTGACGAGGGCACCGGTGGTGGTAGCGCTGCGGATGGTGCAGCTTCAACATATCAACCACCTGGTATTACCGCTGAGGCACTGAGAGCTCATTTGGATCCCGAAGCGCGGACTTTTCTAAACGTTCTTTCAGCAAGGGTCCAGGAGGAAGACGAGAAGGGGGATGAGGAGGCCGACAATCAGGTGCAGGAGGGTCCAACAGCTCCTTCCTACAGCAAGGTAGCGGCATATCCTCTGCAGCTGGAAGCGTATCTCTGTCGTGCTTTGGTGCAGGTGCTTGTGCACCAGTGGGACGTTCAGTACCTTCACCGTAACGCCTTTATTGTTCTTGAACACCTTACAAAAGGTAAGCATCGGTTCCCGTCCACGCTGTGCGCAGCGGACTGGCTTATTACCGTCGTTTCGCTACATGCAGTGAAAAGCTCGTCGTCATACGCCTCAGCAACGGCAGTGCTCCAAGCGCTCAAGGAGAACCGCCAACGACGTTGTGAGTTGGTGGAGAGAAGGAAGAGCGCGGGAAACTCGGTGAGGAAGACGAACAGATGGCTGAAGCTACTGAAGGACAGAGAGGAATTCATGCAACTGTTGTTGGCTCCGGATATGGCAGCAGCTGAAAAGAAGATCTGCGAGAGGGAAGCTGTCATCGCTAGCAGTGTGGCACTGGCCGACGGTGAGGGTGACGAGGAAGGGGCGGTTGCGGTTGAGGAAGGCGCAGTGAATGATGATGTGGAAAAGAATGAAGAACCAAACGAATCGGAGGGAGCTGAGGATTTAGATGATAACAGTGATGCCACGGACGATGCGCACAGCTCCGTTACCGGAGGTAGGAGGGGAAGCAGTGGAGGTGAGTCAAGTTTTGAGGAGGAGGAGGAGGGGGAGGATGAAGAAAGGAGTCCATCAGCATCTGCATCTCATGGAGACCCAAACCATGGTTCTATAACGGATGGCAAGGGCCGCAACTCAACTTCTCCTCCACCGGAAGAGCCTGAAGCAAGTGAGGTAGCAAATGCGAAATCACGAAAGAGACCCCGAGAGGGCAGCGTGGAGCGCACCGGTGGCGAAGAGGAGACGTGAGGAGAGGTTTTTGTGGTGTTGGGATAAAGGGGGAAAGGCGATCCATGAGGAAGGCGACTGTAAGAGTTGTCAGGTCCTTTAAGGTTGCAGTGTTTGCATTGCTGCAGTTATTCCCGCTTTTGAGTCTCAGTAACAAGGAATGGAGCGGGAAAGGGTTCTTGTGAAACCAGCAACAGGGGTAATGCGAATTTTCTAATACGAGAACTAACGGCTCCACGTTGTGCCCATTTCGTGGTGAAATTTATGAGGAAAAATTATACATTTCCAGGGTACCTTTAACGCCGGTGCTAAAATGAGTCTCTTTTTTTTTTTTGGTGTGTAATTGAACGGGAACTTGTGAATGAATATCCGCAGTTGAAGGGGGTGGTTGCGTCAAAGTGCTTAATGGGCTTCTCACCACCATCACCCCTTATTTTTCCCCTCCCTTCCCCCCTTTTCCGCACCAACCGAAAAGCAGTTGAAACACAACTGAAGGCACGCATAGGGTGAGAAGAGGGAAAGTTAAATTGCTCAGCCGCACCGAAGAGCTGTTAGGAAAAGGGAGGTATTTAGCAAGCAGCGATATATTGATATGTGTGACCTATTTTCATCGTCTTCTGTTTTCTCCTTTTGCTCTTCGGCTTTTGAGAGGTTTAGTATGCAAGCTACACTGGGGTTTGCCTTCCCCCATCCGCAACGAAAACAGCAGGTCTATGAAATCTCCATAACCGTGTTGGTGCCAGCACCGGAGACACGACCCCGCACAGTGGCCAATTTCTATTATATGTGCACAGGGGAGCTTCCTCCCACGTATCCCACGTATGGAGCGGTCGGTGGTAACAATAACACAGTTTGTGGTGCCCTTCCATCACTGGAGGCTATAAAATCAAATGCTAGTTTGAAACCGTTCGAGGGGAGTGCGGTGGTACGCATCGAAAAGGGTGTTGTTCTAGAAATTGGAAGCAGCACAACGAAAACAATATTCGGTGGTTTTACAGAAGATGAGTCGTCGCCTTTGGCGAAAGAGTCAGCGTCAGTGGGCGCAAGTAAAGCAGCGGCTGGGCGACAGTCAGTAAGCGCTTCAATGCAGGAGCTGCGAGCGGGGACGCTTCTCATCGGAAACATGGGGATACCCAATTCCAATGGTAGCCGCTATTATATCCTCTTACAGGATGCTTCAGTAAATGAAAGGAAGGCAGAGTTCAGTCCATACAAGCCACTCGGTTTTGTCATTTCCGGTATGGAGGCACTACAGGCGGCGTGTGCGTCAGTTGCAGTACACCCACGGACACTGGTACCCACGCAAAAGGTGAAGATGTTGGCATCTGAGGTTCATTTTCGCCGCAGCGTCACGCAACCGGCGGAAGCTATGGCAAAGCAGAGACTTGCGAATATTGCTCCAACGGCCGGTCGTACACGATGTCGCGACGAGTTCGAAGGGAGCGAAATTGCAAAGGAAGGACTTGATAGTAACACGAGTGTTTTCTTTGATCATACCCGCAAATTCCCATTGTGGGGCAACGAATCGCATGGCGGTGCGAATGGTGAGAGCGGCGGCAATCTCCCACAGGCTAAGCGACCACGCACCGAAAGGGTTGTTAGTAATGATGACGGCAGCGTGTCACTGCGTAAAACGGCGGTAGAGGGCCCAGCGGGCGAGCCATTTGACTACATGGCAGCGCAGGAGGCGGTGTTCCTCAATGATATAGATCTCATAGCAGAAACCCAAGCTGTTCGACACCGCCGTCGCGCAAAACGGCAGCAAAAGAAGCGAAGACACGCAGGAAGTGGACAGAGTAAGTCGGCGGGAGCGGACAATGGCAAAAGGGGAAAGCATGCTGTGCCCCCTTCAGGTGGAGGAAAGGTTCTGCGAAGGCGATACTAAATGGTACCAGCCGCAGTTTTAGGGAGGCGATAAAGAAAATGCAAGCAAGAGAAAGAGGGTTATGGGGAAACGTTCCCCTCCTCCTATTTTTTCCCCCTCCATGTACCACGCCCAAGCATAAATGGGTTAAGCTGATGCAGCTGCTGCAAATCCAAGATGTTCCATGCCTACTGGATATTTTAATCTCTGGTGGGCTCTGATCGTACCGATGGTTATTTCATATCCCCCTTTTCACCCTTCACCACGGTAGGGGTGCCACTTCCTTAACCCACAGCGGTTGTTTAATCACACAAGTGTGTATACCTTTCTTCCTTTTTGTTCAGCACGCGCTTACGTTTCTCTTCTGTTTCTGTAAGCCATTTGGCGCACACTTTAAAAAAAAACAAATAGCGGTCACTTTTGGACAAACCGACAGGCCGCTCCTCAGCGTTGGGCGCTTTATTCCTACGAAAAGATAAGAAGTGAAGAAACGCCTGTACATACGTCCATAGATTAATAACACCGCAGGAAAGAAGGGATATAATAAGCAATTAAGTTGGTATGTTGCGCTACACCAGCTGCGCAGTTAATATGCTCTATGCACGCGGTGCGCTACGTGTCTTGTCTGGCGAAGAGAGTCTAATGTCGCATAAACTGCTCATCATCACGGCTCCACTGCTCAGCGCGCGATGCGTTCGCATGGCGTCAACTGGAGCCCCCGGCGCTGCCGAAAGTTTGGATAACAGTAACGTCGGTAGCGGCAGTAACATGCAATGCCGTGAGGCCTCCATCCGCCGGCTAGCGGTCGTGCGTCCCGATTTGGTTGGCGAATGGGTACCCGAGTTGAACGATAGTGACGTCTCCTCGGTTCTCTGTACGAGTACGATCGATGCGTGGTGGCGCTGTAATGCGTGCGGCACAAACTATCAGGCCACAGTGAAAGACCGTGCAACCATTGAAAAGGGGTGCCCCGAGTGTGCGAGCACCCGTACGCTTAGGCAAAACCATGTTTCCTCTGACAGTTGTACCGGCACGGCCGCAGTCAGTGAAAGAACTAACGAAACAGCGAAGGGATCCCTCAAGGAAACACATCCCGCTATCGCCGATCGTTGGGATTACGAGAGGAACGGCCTACTGCTCCCAACAGATGTTGACGCCGCAAGTGAACTGAATGTTTGGTGGAAGCCGGCACCGGGTAGACCCTCACGTGAGCGATCGTTTCGCCGTCCAGTGTTCGCCTTCGTTGAGACACCCTACAGCGAAGAGGAGCAGCTGGAGGCCCAAACCGCTTTGGAGTTAGATGTATTGCAGCAAGTTCGGCAGGCATCCAAGATTACCACCGCTCGCGAAAATCACGCTCTACCTGCAGCCGCGCGAATGCTGGATGACATTGTTTTTCGGAATAACAGCAGCAGTTCTTCTGAGCACACTTCCGCGACAACAAACATTGCGGCGTCGAGTGAACCGATGATTACTGAAGGAGCACAGGGGAACCGCTGTAATCTCGATGGGGAGGATCTGTACAAAGCTGTCGAGTTGTGGGAACGGAAACATAAGACTAAGGCTGGATTGGAAACCCGACCGATGTTCTACTCCACAGAGAATTGTGACGGTGCTGCAATAGCGCGCGGTCAAGTGCTCACCGCTTATCACCGCTTCGTCTCCGACCGTAAGCCTAAAGTGTGTACTGCACATGACGGCAATGAAAATGACCAACTCCCTATCCCTTCCGCCATTGAAGACCCCGACTGGTTGCAACACTTCACGCTGCGTGTAGATGATGTTGCCATCGGTCACAGCGCCTCCTCTGCACGTCTTGTTCTTCCCGACAATGTGGCGTTTGTGTCTGCGGTGGATCACGAGAAGCATACGACAGTCGCTAGTAATGGTGCTTCGAGGAAGAGCCGAATGGCCACACTGCCACCACCACCAGAGGAGTACGGAAGTGAGGTGCGCACAACGTTTGCTGTTCAAAAACGGTCGTATCCCCGCAGACCGCCCCAACCACCCGCACGGGAGGATGACGTGACGGAGGCAGTGCCGAAGGCTACGGAAGCTGCAGGCGAAAGAGCAATTGGATCCTTTCCACATCACACGGGCTCAGGCGCTGCACGGAACAATGGTCTACCCGAGGCCTCGTTCGCAGTAGTAAGTCTTTCGGGGGCACAAAGTCTCGCGCGGGAATACAACAGTGGTACAACGGACAATATAGACGCGCTTTTCGATGCCAAGGGTGAAGAACTTCAGAGACAAACACTTCTTGGTCCCACCGCAATTAGTTCCATGACTGAGGATCAGGTGCGAGCGCTGCAATACAACCGTGGGTCCCCTCGCCCTCGTCGCACAGGTCGCTTCAGGCTTCGACCTCCAGTTGAGACTGATAGTGGTTCTACTGAAGTTGTTAGGAAGGGGGATGTCCTAACTTCCACGTTTGGTTCAGGGGTGCTATCAGCAACAGATCCGCCCACGCAAGATGAAGATAAAGACCTCAAGATTATTCAGGCGCCTGGTGCGCCCCGGAAAGTGTCGCGGCCCAAGAGGAAAAAGGCAGAGGAAGCAGCTCCTGGGGATGATTATGGTAATAATGCAGTTGGCGCTGCTGCTGGTGATGCGTCTAAAGATAAAGTAGCAGCTCCAGCTTAAGAGTACTTTGAATATTTGTTTGTGTCTGCTCGTACGGAGACGTACTGTGAGTAAAGAAGAAGGAAATCAACGCGAGGATCTGAGGAGGGAAGGAAAGAGGGGCGAAGTGAAGTGAACCCAAACCCGCATCTTCCGCTGTTTGTCTGGTGGTCACAACTTCCTTTCACCGTTTCTTGGTTGCCCGTGGAACGTGGCGTCAATGAACTTCGTGTGCTTTTTAAGTAGAAACCTCTCTGCGACTACTGTCTCTTCTTCTCTTCCTCACACCCGTCTCTATTTCCCTTTTCCTCTTTCTTTTGCTTCCCCAAAGCAACCAACCTGGAAGTCATTACGGGGGATCTTGTACTATTTTCATTATTTGTTTTTATTGCTTTTGCTACTGCCGTTGGTGGTTGCACAACGTTTGTACCAAATATACATATAAAGGGGAGGGAAAGAAAGTCGAAATAACGATAATAATAACAGACGCAACAAAGTTGGAAAAAAGACTTGGAGCATTGACGGGAGGGGGTAGTGGGTGTGAGTATTTTCAGCAAGGTAAAGATTTTGAAACGCCAAGAGTTGCATACACACAGACAAACAGAGGAAAGAGAAGACAATGTCGTATTATAATAATCAACAACAGTCGCTCCCGTTTCAACCACTTCTTTCATCCAGAAGCTTCAGAACGGTACGCAGCCATGTAACGCGAACAAGTAACCTTCACTGTAGCACTGCAAGGGACGATGTTGATGCCACCTGCAGCGATACCACCATGAGTTTACACCATAGTGATACGAAAAGTTGTACCGATTTAGATTGTGCCACGATGACCTCAAGGAGGAGACAACGATTGCCTTGCTTTGTTTGGAGCAAGAAAACTATTCCTCAACACCCCCAAGACTGGTCCAAGTCGAGACCAGATAGCTTCCGACATGATGATACCAGCCTTCTTAAGCAAGAGGGAGACTCGTTGCCCAGTGCACGAAGGGATGTACAACTACACTGCCAGGGACACCCAACACGGCCGCTCGTTTCCGCGCGGTCTGGGGGGAAAACGCGAACAAGGACTGTTAATAATAACAGTACCGTTACATGTACAACGTGCGCCACAGGTAGGAAGTTATCATACCCACTATCAGTGGAAGCACATAATGATCACGCATTGTGCACGTGCGTCCCATGGCTCAGGTCTCTTGAGGCACTTCATCACCACGACGTAACCCCTGAAAAGGGCTGGGAATGCATATCCATTGAACGGGACGCGTTCAACCGCTCAACAGTTAGCTCCATTTCACCACCGTTATCACCGTATCTACCAGCGAAAACACAGGGGAAAAAGGGACAAATGACAAATTTACTCTCACCACGAAGGTTGTACGCCGCGGTTAATAGCGCTAAAACCAAAAGCGACAGAGACGTATTTGCAGTTAGTGCCCGAACACATAAAACCAGTATGGGAAGTAGTGTAAACACAGCACGGCAATATACAAAATATGTTAAAACAGCAAGAGAAGCATCACGAAAACCTCTTACTGTGCGCCATATCAATGACACAAATCCAATATACACCTTCTCCAATGAAAACAAACAGAGGAATAAAGAAAATGCACTTCAGGATACGAAGAAACCTGAAACAAAAACAGAAACAGAAATCTCCACAGCAACAACGGACGGACCTAAGTACGACGAAAAAATAACAAAATGCAGAATGGAATCGCTTGCACTACGAACAACAGAAAAAGAAACTACGACCGAAAACCAAACTCAATGCACAAAACAGAAGGCAACAGCGACAAAAAATACATCTTCCATTCAAAAGAAATACGAACTCAGCACCACACAAAAAAAACAACTGGAAATTAAAACAAAAGAAAAAAAGAAAAAAAAGAGTAGTATCAACACTCAAAACCCAATCTCAAAAGAACAAGACACAAAGCAACGTACATCACTTACGCAGAACCTACAAAACAATTCAACATCACAGAAGGAATTTAACCACATTGGAATAAACTCAACCGAAACCATCATGGACGAGGCACCATGCGCTCCGGACGACTTCATGGCGGAGGAATCCCAGCAACACACTGCGAGGAGTGAAGCTGACATTGATGAAGAACAGCAGCCGCAGGAGCAGCAAACCGAAACCATCATGGACGAGGCACCATGCGCTCCGGACGACTTCATGGCGGAGGAATCCCAGCAACACACTGCGAGGAGTGAAGCTGACATTGATGAAGAACAGCAGCCGCAGGAGCAGCAAACCGAAACCATCATGGACGAGGCACCATGCGCTCCGGACGACTTCATGGCGGAGGAATCCCAGCAACACACTGCGAGGAGTGAAGCTGACATTGATGAAGAACAGCAGCCGCAGGAGCAGCAAACCGAAACCATCATGGACGAGGCACCATGCGCTCCGGACGACTTCATGGCGGAGGAATCCCAGCAACACACTGCGAGGAGTGAAGCTGACATTGATGAAGAACAGCAGCCGCAGGAGCAGCAAACCGAAACCATCATGGACGAGGCACCATGCGCTCCGGACGACTTCATGGCGGAGGAATCCCAGCAACACACTGCGAGGAGTGAAGCTGACATTGATGAAGAACAGCAGCCGCAGGAGCAGCAAACCGAAACCATCATGGACGAGGCACCATGCGCTCCGGACGACTTCATGGCGGAGGAATCCCAGCAACACACTGCGAGGAGTGAAGCTGACATTGATGAAGAACAGCAGCCGCAGGAGCAGCAAACCGAAACCATCATGGACGAGGCACCATGCGCTCCGGACGACTTCATGGCGGAGGAATCCCAGCAACACACTGCGAGGAGTGAAGCTGACATTGATGAAGAGCAGCAGCCGCAGGAGCAGCAAACCGAAACCATCATGGACGAGGCACCATGCGCTCCGGACGACTTCATGGCGGAGGAATCCCAGCAACACACTGCGAGGAGTGAAGCTGACTTTGATGAAGAACAGCAGCCGCAGGAGCAGCAAACCGAAACCTTTCTGGGGAGGGGGCCCCCGGCCGCCCCGGGAGGACCTCATGGGGGAGAAGAATCCCACCCAACACACCGGCAAGGAAGTAAGGTGGACATGGAGAAGAGCTAGTTAAGATTGAATTCTGTTTATATGGAAGGAGANGTTAGAGGGAGTATTATGGAGGATACTGAGTTTGGTAGGCGTAATATTTCGCCGACGTTTTTAATTTCTTAGTTGAAACTTTTTATTTAGAAAGTGATATTGTGGTTTCATCTCTGGGTTCTAAGAGTGAGTCTCCATGCCTCCATGTTGCTAGTGATTTGTTTGTTTTTTCTAAAGGAGTGAAATCTTTTTTACCCTCTGACTTTCCTGATTTTGACAATGGTGGTTTTTGCTTTTATTCTGAGTCTTTTGATGTTTCTTCTTGTAATGTATGTTTTGGCAATCCTTTGGATGATGCTGACTATTCTCGTGGGCGTTCAATGGGGATGCGCGGTGATGCTGTTGATGGTGAAGTGTGCGTTGATGAAGTATCTATGGATACCATGGTTTATTGTGATTCTGTATGCACCGTTAATGTTGAAGAGGAAGGAGGGGTTGGAGAGGACGCGATCCCTTTTTGTCGGCAACCCGTTCCTGTAATGTTGCAAAAGTCGGAAAAGAGGGTCCATGGTGGTCAGTTGGGTAGGGATTCTGATGATGAAGATGCCGCTGAATCTTATCATGGATGGTGGACCTTTCTCTCTGTTCCATTCTTCAAAACACACCGTAGGTAATTTGTAGTGCATACATGGGGAAATTCCCGGTGCAACGTTCTGTGTTTGAAGTCTTTTTGTTTCTTTTGATTTTGCAACAGAACGGCGGCGTTCTTTAGGAATTTTACTAACTTCTATGTTCATTATTTTTCGCTAATATATATATATGCTTTTTCCTTAAAAATTTGCTTTGCTTTTGATTGTACGTGTATGTGTATCTGTACCTCTCGTTCTACTTTTGTTTTTGTGTGATGACGTTCGGTTCGATGTTACTACATGGAATACACCAATAACGACGTCAATTACTGTCGACCTTTTTTGTTTTGTGTTTTCCCATTTACCTGCGAGGTGTATCCACGTACAGCTGTGTACACATGCACCTTGTATTCTTCAATTGCCTTTATAGTTGGTCATCATTCTCTTTTTTGTATTAGCTATCAAATTTTCTGTGTCTTGGATGAGACGATATCATTAGGCGGCACCGACGCTGCGTAAAGACTTTGCGCCTCCTCACTGTTTATTTGTTTCATTTTCTTTTCCTTTTTTTTTTTTGGTTACGTCCCCTCTAACAGGACTAACTTGTTAGCCTTCGTTTGAACGCAGAAGTAGAGGTTGAATGGAGCTCAATCTTACACAACTTCCACTTGTTCATATCACATTTTGCGGCCGCCCAGCGGTTTCCATTGGGGTTGTCAATTTGGTTGGTCTATTTGGCAGCACGGACTATGTGCTCCTTCAGCGGATCGGTAGTCAGGGTCAAACCGCGCTTCGCAAAGGGGATGGAGGAGGCAGGCATTCAAAAGATTCAAGGGATAGTAGCTTGGACTCATTGGAAATTGAGAATCGTGTGCGGAGTTCAAATATGAAGCTTTGCCGAAATACAGGCCTTCCAGTAGGATGCTACAACGTCGTAGAGGGCGGAATTTATGACGTGGTACGCTATAGCGACCTTCGTAAGGGGAAGGTTAAGGGTATGGATTTCGCCACGCTCAATAGACATAGTGATGGCCGACCCAAAACGCGCCGGGGGTGCAGAAGTCGAAGGAAACGACGCAGGGATGGCACTGTTGAAAACGCTGCACAGAGTACACCAAGCGATACAGTCTCTTCATCATTTAAACAACCTAGCACTCCCGTACCTACGGATCCCAGCGGTGCCTCCGGGGGAACAAACGGAGTTCCTCAGCGTGCGAAGGTGGTGCGTGCCGCGCAGCCGTCGGAGAGGAAAGCACACCAGAAGGCAACTAAGGTGTCACAAACGTCTAAACAAACTGGGGGTAAAGAAGCGCCAGCTGTCGATGAAAAGAGCTCCAACGGCACCAAGGCGGAAAGAACACGGACCACTAAACCAAGGGCGCCGGGAATACCCAAAGAGAGACCGCCACGTGTCGGTAAAGAAAAGGTTCAGCAAATGAAGCCTGTAGCAGAAGCCGCCCCGCAGCACGCACCGAGCAGATCACCGTCTCCTAGGCAGGCGAATAGTAACTTTGCCGCGGTGGTTTTAACGGCGTCGGATCTGCGGTCGTGTGACCTTGGCAGCAGTTTGTCAAATGTTTCGGTATGCACGGACAAGGCAGAAACGCAGATGACACCAACGACGGGTCCGGTAACAACTTCAATGCAACTAAATCAGTCCAAACACGTCCCCAGCAGCACGGGTCGTACAGCTGCCCAGGACAACGGAGCAAAGAAAACACCCCAAGTGGCAACTCCTGTGGGCGAAAGTGCCAATGCGAAGAAGCAACAGGATGTGATGGATGTGGACAATGCGCTGTTGGTTGGACATGGTTCCTCAAGTAACGGTAAGAAAGAAGGTGGGAGTACAGGTTTAGCAAACGTTAGAACGGATCATTCCCGAGATGTGGTGGACCGTCGGGCGGCTGCAGCGCCTTCGAATTCCATCGTTGAGTGCCCTTGTGCTCCCGATGCCGCAAGTCCGGAGCTGGGTTTCGTTATGGTCGAGAGTGCCTTATCCCGTGACTTTAGTTTAGGATCATCTCTTGCTTCATCTGCAGACTCGGTGTATTAAAAAAAAGAAAAATATATATATATAGAAAAATCTCTTGGTACTTGTCTGAATGTGGGAGTGGTTAAATTGTGAAAAATAAAGCGAATAGAAAAGGAAGGAGCGTTCGATGGAACGAGCATGAGGTTTGAGAAACAAAAATTTTTTTGAGCACACGATTATTATATATTATTGTTCAGAATAATTTTATTTAGTGAGGGAAGTAATGAAATAGGGAGGAGAACCGACTCCAGTAGCCGTGTGAGAATTTGCTTCACTATTGCAAAGGTGAAAGCATTGGCTGAAACAAATGTTTGGAATTGGAAGAAGAGAGCGTGAGATGCGATAACAAAGATCTAAAAACTGTTGACGCTGATGTTGGTGGTGGTGGTGGTGATGATAAGGTACCGAGGGAGCAAACAGGCAAACACACTCAGTAAAATGAAGGGAAGGAATTTAAAAAAAAAAAAAGCGAGCCGTTGGCACAAAAATTTAAATGGTGTGGTTACACTGGACAACTGAACAAATCATGGAGAGGAAAGGGCATGCGAGAGTGAAGTTTGTGTGCTTCCCTAACTTCATTCTTCTTTTATTGTTCCCTTTTTTGCTTTTCGTTTTCACATTGTTGGGAGACCTTTTTTTTTTGTTTTATTGTTATGTACAGTCTCTCACTCCTTCTCCCCTTATATCCAACTTTTTTTCTCGTTTTTTTTCTTTTTGCTGTTTGATAAGCTGTTTCATTCTCCTCAACGGGATATTTTTTTGTACCCGCTTACTGTTTTTTTTTCTCTTTTCTTTTCCTTTGTTGAAGTTGCTGTTTGTTTGCCCCACATATGTTTTTTTTTTTACCCTGGTGGACTGCGAAGAGCAGATGCGGCAATTTATCTTTTATTTACCCTACTTCAGCAGCATCACTTTTCTTTCCCTGAAGTAATGGTTACAATCTGTTTTGTTTTTTTTTAACAATATCATTATTGTTATCGGTGGTGTTTTCTCTATTACTCATAAATCTCAAAGCATTTGCCTGCGTGTTGTCCGTGCCTCCCGCTTTTCTTCGTCAGCCCCCTCATCATTGATATATTTTCGGTTTGTTGTGGTTGTTTTCTCTTTCTTTCTTTCTTTTTTTTTTTGATGTTGATGTTGATGGCGGAGTTGGTTTTCTTTGGGAGCCGCTTTTCAATTCATATTTGTCCTTATGGTTACTTTGCCGCTTCACTGGGACCGGCAAAGAGGTGACAAACGAATGTAATGACAGATCCTTCATTTCATTTCGTTTTGTTTATTTTATTTTCGGTAGAAGTGGAAACCATTTCTCTTTTCGTGTCTGCTTATGTGCGCCGTTGTTGGTGTTAGTGTTTTTGTTCATTTTTTTTTCCCCCCCTTTGGCGGTGTGTTGAGTGCAAACATACAAATGCAATGTGCCATGCATTCACTTCAATCTTCATGCTTCAGTAGCTATATAATATATATATATATATATTTGTATGTGTGTCTGTGCTCTAGCCCCTTCACTCTCAAACTTATGTAGGCATGAAATTGCCGCACTGTGGTGGAAACAAAATTTACCATTCGCGTTTTCTTTCTGCTTCTGTTGTTAGTATTTGTTGCCTTTTTTTTTCTCTTTTACTAAGGTAGAATTTTTTTTTTAAATAAAATAGTAAAAGGAACTACTAATAACGGAGTTCCAATCCTTTTCGGCCAGCTTTAACGACACTTCTGCATAAGGGGAGGGGAGGAAGTTATTTTTAAAAAAAAAAGTAAAGAAGTTGTGGAATTCAAGTGCGCTGGTATCAAATACATAAGTCACGTGATTGCGTCCAAAGAAAACCAGTGAAGCTGGATTTATTAACGTCAGGCAGTTCCAAACAAACACAAATAAGATTTAGTATAAGGTTACACATATTTAGTTGTTGATTTACATATATAGTTGACTTGTTTGCTTTATTTTGTTCTATTTTATTTTATTCTATTTTTTTTTTTTGTACGTTGCTGTGAGGGACCTACCAGGATGAATAACGCATTGGATCCGGCAAAGGCACCACAATTTCTTGATATGATGTTGCGCCGCAATAAAATGGTAATGGTGTCCGCCACGTATTGTCAGTTCTGCACAAAACTGAAGATGTTACTGATTGAACTCAAACACCGTTTCGTTTCACTTGAAATTGATATTATTCCCAACGGTCGTGAAGTGTTTGCAGAAGTGGTGGGACGCACGGGTGTACATACGGTGCCACAAGTTTTTCTTAATGGGAAGTATTTTGGCGGTTATGATGAACTTGTTGCAATGTACCGGGCAGGGCACCTTTCAGCCGAAATTGAAAGGGGCTGAAGAGGTAATTATTGTTTATGTATTGTGAGCATAGGCGTAACGAAATATATTTATGTGTATGTTCACTTCGATGGAGCGTACAGCTGTAATGTTTAATTGTCTCATTTTGAGACGGGCAGTGGTCATTTGGTTTTTTTGTTGTTATTGTTGTTGTTGTTGTTTTTTCTTATGTTTTTTTTTGTTTCATCTGTCACCACTTTCTTTCTTTCTTTCTTTCATCGTTCCATAGAAATTTGAACGATGATGTGGAAAGGGAGGATTGTGTGGAGAAAATGAGGCACACGAACATGGAAGTTTGTTAATAGGTATTCATACTCACACATGTATTTGTATGGCGTGCACATCTCGCTGATTCTCTGTTTTGGTTTTATTTGTTGTTGTATGCTGCTCGGCAGGGGAAGGGAGAAAAAAGAAAAAAGAAAAACAAAGAGCAGAAACATTTTGGTTGTCCTGTTGGCCGCATTATTCGATGCATGTGCATATGTGCATATGTGTGTGTGTGTGTGTGTGTGTGTGTGTGTGTGTGTGTGTGTGTGTGTGTGTGTGTGTGTGTGTGTGTGTGTGTGTGTGTGTGTGTGTGTGTGTGTGTGTGTGTGTGTGTGGTCTTCCGTCTCCCCTCACTTCCTCACGCATGCATTTATTATTATTATTATTATTATTATTATTATTATTATGGTGCACCTGTGTGTTACTTGTCATGTGCATTTATTATCTTCGATCCGTCCACTATTATTTCCTTTCTCGTTTTGCGTTATTTGTACATTAAAAGTTGCTATTGCTCTAGCAATTGTGTATTAATTAATTTATTTATTTATTCGGCTACTGATATCATCATTGCATTCTTACTTCATCCCCCTAATTCTGCTTGTCAGGTGTGCATCCAAACGTTTACTTAGAGACAAGCGAGTCAAATACTGGCATTTATATTTATATATTTATATATATTCTGATTTGACTGACAGAGCCCTTGAAATTACACGGACTACCTCCTACGGCCAACTCGATGGGAATTTATTCCGACACTGATGATGACTCTTTCATCGGGATTGAGGTGGTAGGCGAGGCGAGTTCTGATTCGGAAGAACCAAACCCCCATTCAACCACAAAGCGAAAAGTTTCCGGGGCTGTAGACCATAATAATGGTTATAATCAAAAAAAAAACAAGCGCAGGCGGTTAAAAAATAAATGGGAGGAAAACCCTCAGCTGCACGAAACGCCGGATGAGGAGCAAATTAGCAACGTTAAAAAGCGTGTTTATGTGTTGGACACATGTTCTATTGTTGAGCACATTGAGTGGTCAATTTTGGAGGAAGTTTCCAAGTACTACTTGATTATCATACCAAAGAAAGTGATGGACGAATTAGGAAAAATGGAAGGGGGAAGGGGAAGTACATGCAACAGGGTGTTGAACAAACTGGAGAATGAGCACACGAGTAACAAAATGAATGTTGGCTTCCGTTTGCAACGCAAAAATGATAAGGACAAAAATGTTTTGTCTGCAGCTCGTGTGAATGACGATCACATTCTTTCGTGTGCATGTTCCTTCCGTAAACAACATGATGTCGTATTAGTTACGAGTGATAATATATTGAAACTGAAGGCATATGCAGAGGGCATACCGACAGTATCGACGCTCAAAGACGTCACCCGACTGACTAATGGTTTAAGAGGTGGGAAATTTGAATGAGAATGTTCCCAGTTATCCCTTTATTCGTTTGCATTAAACCCTTTTGCGCTTGTTTGACTGTTTGGCTACGGTTTTTTTAGGAGGGAAGAGGGTCTCGCCTAAAGGAAAAAAGATATGAAAAGAAAAAAAAAGGAAAGAAAGAGAGAAGAAAGAGTAGGGGCGGAAGCGAGGAGGAGTTTACCCGCAACCTCCACGAGTGCGCATGCACATGAGGGAAAAGAGAAATGTGCGTGTGAAGCTCACGTCACCGCTTGTTTGTTTTTTTTCTTTTCTCGGTCACAACTTCCTCCGTTGTATGCTTGTACACGCATACATTTATTTGCTCATTTATTGAATTACTTCATGCTTTCGACACTTCAACTTCCCACCTCCTCCCACTTATCACGGAATGCAAAAAAAAAAAAAGAAAGAAAGAAACGCCTTTGTTGTGATAGTGAGTGGCGTACCTCAACATCTTCCCTTCCCTTCTCTTCTCGTGCTGTGTCGTGTCGTGTCTCGCTGTTTCTCTTCTTATTGTTGTGATTGGCATTTATATGTATGTATATTTATATATTTATATATATATATATGTTTGTGTGTGTCTCTGTGATATCATCATCTCTTCACCGCAGTCGCCGTTATTTCGTTTTGCTTTCTGCTATCACCGCGCAAATTCAGATGCGTGGTAATTACCGTTTTTAGTGACATAACCTCGTTGGCTTAAAAAGAACAGATAAACCAAGTGAAAAACGAAAGGCAACGTCACTAAAAAGGAAAGCTTAATTACATCCCGAGTGCTAATTAGGTTTTTTCCTATGCATTTACATGGGTATGTGAGTGAGTGAGTGAGTGAGTGACAGGGAATAAAAGATTGTTGAACTCAACTGAAAAACACACATCGAAATATTCTCCAACTCTCTTTACAGTTCTCTTACTGCTCCCCGCTCGTGTGGAAATATATAATGTCTCACATAAAGGCAGAGAAATTTTTAACAAACAAATTAATTTGTTTAGTTTTCTGCTTTTATGATTTGAAAACGAAAAAAAAAAAAGATCTTTATGGAAACTACACGGCCAAGTAGTCGGTTGTTCTTCTCTTTGCCTTTTGTGTATTTGCTCACCCGGTTTTTGTATCTGAACATTCTGATCTCACATCACCGAATAATTGTTACACAATTTTTTTCTCTCCCCTTCCGCCTCTCTTTCTTGCCACTGGTTCCTCGCTTCTTTTTGTTTGTTTGTTTGTTCGTTTAGTTAGCACCCACAAGTGAAGGAGGGCGAGTTGTGGGCCTGTAAGTGGTACTTTAGATTGCACGTCGGTAGTTGCTTCTGATCTGCGTATTGCAACTTTCGTGTTGTAAAATAGATTGCGGTAGTACTAGCAGTGGGTTTTTGCCCTGTGCGCGATGGATAATAGCACGGAACTTGGGCCTTTAAATTCACCTGGCAACATCTTTACTTCTCATGGTGAGGGTAACAGTATTGGCACTTCGTCTCCGCCACATCCGCATTCTACAGAGAGTACAGGTGATAATAATGAGTTTATGAACCCACACAATATAGTTTCCAGTCATATGCCTTCACGTGAGGGGTCTGTTTTTGTGAATCGACATCCCCCTGAGAGGCCGGTGGAGACTCTCGAAAAAGACGATCAAAACCGATCCTACCTGTACTCGCCGGCTCCAACTACCGACTGCAATGAATCTGTGAACTTTGTTTGCATGCAAGAGGCAGCAGCAGCAGGATTGCAAACTCCAATTGTACCGGCTGCGTCATCATCAATAAGTCAACACACCGCAGCAGAATCTAAAAGTGTCCACTCCACTGAAAATAACAATGACTTCGTGAAAGTGTTCACGACTAGCAAAGGCAGTCATAAAGGGGGAAGATTGGAGGCGTTGCGGCGGATTTCCAATAAGCACAAAACATTCATTGGACTTACGACGATCACGCCACAGCAACGAAACACCAATGACTGCATTAACCGAAGTATTAATGCCAGTGCACCCAACGAACTTTCGCGTGCGGGCGATAACGGTTCTGTTACCAATCCTGGGGGCACAAAACTGGTGCACAGTGTTCCTGTAAAGCAGCTGCAACCCCAAGTATCTCATATTGTGCTCGATACATGCAGTTTGCTGCGGGTTGGTCCACTCCAGTTGGCATGTCTCATGAGGAGGGCCGTTGTGTGCCTGCCACATGGAGTTTTACATGAAATGGACTCGTGGAACCATGTAGCCAAAAAATATGAAGATGAAATCAGCAGGAAGCGGGCGTTTGTTGCTCGTCGCATACGTACTTGGGTGCACTACGCTACCAAATATAAGGCAAGCATACGTCTTCAGGCAATGAATGAGGTGAACACTGCGTTTGACAAACATGTGCAGAGGAATGATATGGCAATTCTTGGTTTTGCGGTGTTCCTGGAGCGTAATGAAAAGACTTTGGTGGAATTTGTGACAGATGATACATACCTTTCCCTGACAGCGGCCCAAGAGTTAAAAGGTGTAGTCCGAACAACAAAAGGTTTATTGGATTATTACGGGTGCTAAATGAACTCTGAGCAGTGCGTGGAAACCACGGAGGGGAGGGGGGAAAAAAAATGAGAAGAAACAAGTGGATAAAGTCTGAAGGTAATGGCGGCGCAGAGATTTTTAAATGGAAGTTGGAGTACCCTATTCAGATTCTTTTTTTTTTTCCTGTTCATTTGGATGTATCAGATGCTGCGAACAGTGGTATCAATGGGTTTAGATGATACCGAAAAGGAATGAAATTGTAAAGAAGGAGTGTTTATTGAGTGAAAGATTTATTTGGAACCGTATTCGTCCATTCACAGATAATAGTTGGTTCCGTAAAGATAAAAAGAAAAAAAAGAAAGTACAAGAAAAACGGCTCGAAACTTTCAGTCTTCGTTTTCAGCACAAAAACGAAAAAAGAGAAGAGAGGTGGCACGGAGAGACTCATGAAATAGCACTGGCGCACAAATTAATGTGAATAATTTTTTTTTTAATTTCTTCGCCTCTGCCCTCAACGTGCCAAATCATTTGTGACGTGTTCCTTCGAGACTTGATATATCGAGTTCGTGTATTTCTTCACTTCGCAAAAAATAATTAAAGTTAGTGTGAGGTGGAGAGAAGAGGAAAAGGGAGGGAAACAGAGAACTGGTGAGAAATCTTTATTGCATTGTTTCCGCTTTTGTTGCTAGCCTCGGTTCCGATGCGGAACTAATTTTTGCTTTAAAGGTTGCACCAAGAGTTTTGGTTATGTGCTCGTATTTTTGTGTGAGCGACGAGTTTTTTTTTTTTTCTTACCTTTTATCTTTTTGTTCGTTTCAGCCTTACGCCTTTTTAAAAAAAAAAAATCTCTCTCTTTTACTAATGTCAGCAACGTCGGTCAGGGTGATGTCGCTGTTGTTCTTTTTTTTACTTTCTTTTTCTTACCTACTCTATGGCGCCAAGATTCGTGTCGAATTTTATTTATACTTTTTGAAAGAAAGAAAAAACAAAAAGAATGTATGTGAGGTGGTATCATTCGAATAGGAGCAGAATTATGGAGCCGTTAAGTTGATTTTGATTATGGTAATTATATAAAAGACGGTAGAAAGATTTTATTATTGTTATTACTATTGCTTCGTTTTGTACGCCGATATTTCCACTTCAGTTATTATGTTTGCCACTTCAAACAAGTTGGTTGATAAATGTTCGCAGTAGAGAAAAATCCACCAGTGTTGAGAGGGGGTGAAGATTCTTTCTTTATGTTTTGTGGAAAGGAGACGAAGAACTACACAAAGTGAAGCTTACTGTGATGGATGAATCCTGTAGGATGATAACAATGATGCATAGTGATAGTAACTGCTTGTGATTGATCGTTCAGGTATCATATTTATTGTATGTATATATACATATACATATATATATATATATATATATCTGTATCTGTATCTATCTGTCTATATATTATTATAATATAATATTATACAATATAATATTAATATAGTATAGTATAGTATATTATATTGTATTATATTATATTAAATTACATTCGGCTCTTCTCTAATTTGTGTGATTCGAATGTTGCGGGCAGGTGTGCCACATGTTCTTTCTGCCCGTAGCCTCCTTGATCTTTCTTGCACTGCTTCCCCTCTATTATTATTATTATTATTGCCGCTGTTACTCACCTTGTTCATATATTTCTTTTCGTTTCGTTCTCTTCACTTCTCTTCCTCTTCTGTCTGTCTCTTCTACTTTTCTTTAATTTCTCCTTCCTTTTTCACGTATTCATTACAAATTCTTCGAAGTGTCTTTTTCTCTTGTATCATCTTGTATTTTGTTCGTTTTGTTATTAATTAGTTTCCCTAATTGAGTGCGGTCGCTACCTATTTTCCCCACCACTACGGACGTGGGAATAAATACAACCACAGACCACGCACATTTATATATTTGTTTGCGTATTTATATATATATATATATATATTTTTGTAGATACTCAAAAATTCAAAAAGGAAAGCAATATTAATATTAATACACACAAAAAATACAAAGAAAGGGGAAAGAGGGAAAGCTCAAAAGCAAAAGGAATAGAAGCTTTGCTTCAAATTCTTTATTGGTCGAAACCTCCTGTCGTAATTTACAAGGACAGGGAAGTACGTTTCTCCCAAGAGCAGAAATTGCCTTACAGAAAAATAAATAAGAAACGGCTACAGAAGTTCTTGAGCATCTCATATATTTATTAACTTATTTTCATCTATCTTTATATTTGTATCTATAGTGTCGGAAACCAAAATAAATAAATAAATCAAGGCGAAGAACAAACAGAGGCAAAAGAAGGAAGTAAGAGGATAAGCATTAGACAAAGTTAGTCAAGTGGTTCATTATAGCGAAAAATAAAACAGTGTCTACCATAGTTCAAGCGCAATATTATATTTGCATATACACGCATTGGTAAGTTGTACTTTTTTCCCCCTCGTTTTTATTATTATTATTTTTTTTACTTCCAGCCCACTCTTCCTTCCATACCTTACTCCGTCCATTCATAACCTCTGTTTTGGTTGGCGTTCGCTGCCGTCGGTTGGAGGCGTATCTCTGGGTGCTTTGGCGTCTGTTGGTGCGATAAAATATCGGCGTTGGGTACGTGGATTCCGGAGCAGAAAAAAAAAACAAAACCAACACAAAAAGAAAGCATAAAGGGAACTGGATTGAGAAGGCGTTACATAATTATTATTTAGCAGCCACACGCTCCCAACATTCCCGTCATTTTTTGTGTATTGTTCAGACAATCCATACGAGTTGATTAAGTGGAATCATGCGGCCCGCTCCCACGGATGCTAACATGTATAACAACGTGAAGAAGAATGATGCGGATAACGGGCTGAGTTCATCAAACCACTATAACAGTGTTAATTCCGTGAAAACTAGAGAAGGTACGCATAAGGTTTTAAGACTTGGGGTCGGCACGTACAGCAACGACTTAAGTAAGCGGACTGGTGCGGTTACGGCGACAAATGCGCTCCACTCGCAAGGAAATTCCGTTAGGACCGATCCCGCAGGGACAAGAGGTCATCTCACAAACTCAGCACGGCAACTCAAAAATGCGGAGAGTCCGGTAACGGGAACATGCAGCACGGGGCAGTTGAAAACCAACTGCTCCGTGGGAACTGAGGGGAAGGCGGGTGGTACAACACAACCCCTAAAGTTGTTGCGACCGCCAATGACAACTGTAGAGCCAATGGAAAACCTCACGGGGTTAATTTCGCCTTTAGAGGGTTCGGCAACTGCCAGTGACTCGAGCGGCAACTGCCGGCGGAAGACGGTACGAAACCTCCCACTGATTGATGTCACACCACAACCACCAGCGCCGCTTCCCAAAGGTCAGGACACCGGTGGAAGCAAAAGAAGTGGATATATCACATGTCAGCGTGTAAAACCTTCCATATCACTGAAATCCCTCTCGCCAAACGTGTCACCGCCCTCCACCAGAGTGCTTCCAGATGTTCACAGCCCGCAATCGGTAGCGTTGCGCCTGCCACTACGCCATCAGCACGCAAAACCAAACACCGTTACCAATTCCACGCAATTGGAGCCCATGTGGAAGGAGCGAGGAAAAAATGATGAGCATCACAATAAAGCCAATGAGGAACTGAAAAACATTGCGGACAAGAAGGTGGCGGAGACTCACAACGAAGGGAAGTTTACGAATATTATAGGTTGGGTTTCGGTTAGTGAAAGAGTGGAAGCAGCAGCAAATAAGACACATGACACAGGCAATGAGTCAAGCGGAGTGATACAAACTGGTCAACGTGAGGATCCCTCGCTAGTTCTTGCCGAAAGCTGTGCGCATATGTGGGAAAGTTTAATGAGGGGTGCTGCAGCGGGCGGTTCTTCTCTCTCCAGTTTAGCCGAAAGCGCCAATTGTCAACACAAAGGGAATAACTCTGCAAAAGATGTGGAAAAGAAGTCACTTGAAGCGAGTTCGACAGAAGTAAAGAAGGATGATATCGTGCGGCGAGTGGTTGATTTAACCACGTGGGCGGCCACACCACTTTTATCGGTAAATGACGACCTTCACACATTGTTGAGACATTCTGCAGCAACACATCACCAGTGGTGTGGAGAGCGGGATGCCGCCACGAAAGATAATCCAATTACGTTAGAGCGAGGAGGAGAATTGAAGACGTTGAATCACCGCGTCCACAATGTTATCGCCCAAATTCTTCACCCGAAGCGTCCACTACAGCCAAGTTACCCGAGCAGAATGCCTTTAGTAATGGAAAAAGTTCACGGCAAACGTCGTGCGGTTTCGCCGCTTCGTTTCTATGGACCGAAGGGAAAAGTGATTGGTCCACGATGGTTTGAGTCCGCATTGGATGATGCGAAGCGTGTGGCAAGTCCCAATATTGGGCTCCTTGAGGCTGGAGAAGCGGAAAAGGCAATGAGTTGCAAACGCTCTTAGAAACGACAGGTGAAGGAACAGTATTAAAATAGAACGAACAAAAAAAAAACAAAAAAGGAACAGAGGGAAGATGTGTCTGGGGGGGGAGAGGGGGAAAAAAAAAAAAGAAAAAAAAACTGTGATGTCAACCGCTGGTATTCCCAGTTTTGCTCACAGGATGGTATCAAAAAAAATCACACATGTATGTGTGGCAGCAGAACCTCCATGACTTTCCTTTCCTTCCTATTCCATATCGTATACATATATATATATATATTCGTCTTTTTGTCAGCCTTCCCGCCGGCATACAACTGGAGCAAGTTTACTTCCAGACCACTTGTTATATAATCGACAGTAACATCCCTGTATCCGTTGGGCACGTGCGTGCCTGTTTTTCATGGCGGGAACAGAGGGGGAAAACAAAGAGAATAGTGATAATAATAATAATTATTATTATTACTATTACTTTTCTTTTTCATTAAGAAGAACCAGTGGGAGATGTGTACAATATTAGGGAAAGTTTGTGGTTTGTTGTGAGCGCTGTGGATGGCGGGAAAGTTTTGAAGTCCAGCAAGCGGGAGGAAAGTAATGGGTTGTTGAATGTGACTTGCAGAGGAAAGAGGAAACTAAATAAAATAAAAGATATAAAATGAATTAAAGTGAAGTGATGCCATGTGATGTGATGTAAAAATGAAGAAGAGTAGAAGTTAAACAGGAGAAAGGTAAAGAAAGTTTCTTTTTTTTTTTTCATTGGTTTGGTTTGTTCGTTTTGGAGGGTTAAGTGCCAGCAAAAGGAAAAGTAAAAGAAAACAAAAGAGGGAGAACGGTGACTTTTAGGATAGGGGTGATGGGGAATTACATTCAGCAAAAAATTAAAAAAACAGAAGTTAAAAAAAAAAAAAAGAGTAAAAGTAAAGGTGAATGTCTGACATTGCTCCGACAGCAGGTTCCGCTTTCTGTTCCCACACTACACCGTCTTATAAAAAAGAAAAAAGATTTTTATACTCAACACAATGCAGTCATCGGATTTTCCGTTATTCTTATTCTCGTTTTTTGACTTTTTTTTTTTATTTACCCTTTTTTATTTATCTATTTGACTTCTCTTCGTTCTTATGTGGCTTGTGTATTTAAATTTCGGTCTGACCAGGTCTTAAAAAAAAAAAAAGAATAAAGAAAGAGTAAAGGATTTATTTCTCATGTCTGTAAGTGTGTGTTTGTGTGCCTGAGCCGATGTCTTTTTAATTTTTATTTTTCGATTTGGCATTCGTCTTGAAACTATTGGCTACTGCACGTGACCAACGCGCAAAACTCTCTCTCACACACACTTACACACACACACACACAAAAAAAAAAGGGTTCAATGGTAAAAAAAAAAAGAAAAAGAGAGAAAAAAATAGGAGATGAGAAAAAATAACAATGAACAATAATAAACGTGCATTGCATCATTATTTTGTACGTCTCGCTTTTTTTTTTGTTTTTGTTTTTGTGCGTGCGGTCCATCCTCCTGTTGTTGTTATTCGAGAGGTCAAATGATAGGAGTTGGTGATGGTAACAACAATAATATAAATAGTAATAATAATAATAATAATAATAGTAACGATAATAATAATAATGAAATGATGTTGAGAATTTGATTGCGCTGGTACTTGTAGCTTATTTATTATTATAACCGGTTCTGATCTTCAACCAACCACCCGCTCGTGGGAGGAATCTCACACATCAAATATTTAAATGTTAGTACAAGTATATTTAAAAATACAAAATATATTGAATGTATAATATATTCTTTCTCTTTTTTTTTCTTTTTGTTATTTTGTTGTGTGGGAAAGGGTGTGATATTCTGCACAGGGATGAGGATCGTCTCCTCCTCTTGTGTTTTGTTTGTTTGTTCGTTATCTTCTGTTTTTAAACTTCTTTTTTCTTCAAAAAAAAAAAAAAGAAAACCCCTTCACGGTCCACTATTTCTTTCATATGTTGTTTTCTAAGACTCTTTCCTTATCTCTTGCTTCTTCACTGTCGTTCTTGCCGTTGTCATTACTCCGGTTTGTATTTTATTTTTTTTTTAAAGAAAAAAGAGGAAAAAAAAAAAAGAGACGGCGAGACAAGTACGTGTGGAGATGTCGCGAGGTTAACTGACAGTGTTGCATTATTATCTCTCTTTTTGTTTTTGTTGTTGCTGTTGTTCATTTGTGTGTCTTTATGTGTGCCTTCGGTTTGCAAAGGGGAAGGGGGAATGATCGCTTTATTTTATTTTATTTCGAATAGATGAACATATATTTATATATATATCTTTTTTTAAAAAAGAGAGTAGGTTTTGTGTTGTTTGGGTGGTGGTTCTCCGTGTCGTTCTCTATCTTTCTTTCTCCCTCTCTTACCTTTCTGTATTCTGTCGACCTCTTGTTTGTTTTTGTTTTTATTTCTTTCCTACGGGTGAACGATTGTTTATTTTATTATTCAAATTTAACGGACTTTGAGTATGTCTTATGTGTTGATCTTTTTTGTTTCGTTTGTTGTTGTTGTTGTTGTTGTTTTTGTTTTTTGCTTTACTTTATGTTGTTGTTATTGGTTGCTGCTATTTATTAACCTACGCAAACGCACAGGTGGTCTCGTTTTCTCTTCACAAGGGTTGGGCTAACTTATTTGATTTTTCTTTTCTGCATCATCGTCATTATTAGCACTGCAAATGCAAAAAAAAAAATCGAAAAGTAGGAAACGGAACAATATATTGATTATTTTATTTAATATTATGATAAAAAATAGGAGAAACCGTCAGACGCATTGGGTGGTAGCGGTGTGCGCAGCACTTTTTTTTTTATTTTCAATTACCCTCCTCCCTTCCTCTCCCCTCCCTTTCCCTTCAATCTTTTTAATCTTTATTTTTAATAATAATAATAATTATTATTATTTTACCCCTTTCGCCACATTGACCCCTGCACACACACACACACACACACACCCTTTTAGTTCCCTCATACAAAAATAAACGTGTCTGACTTGTGTTTTTTTTTGTTGTATTCCACACTTTTTTGAAGAGGATGAAAGGAAGAAGAAGGAGGAGGAGGGGTAATGCAAACCAGTGTGTTAACACAATTCACAGAATCGGAGACGAGTGTTTGTGCGTTGTAAAATATTCCAGTAAATAAATGAATAATGCTCAAATATGTATATATACCTGTTTATTTTATTTATATGTGGATCGTTGTGTGTCATGATCCGTGAAGCAGAGCGTAAAAAAAATTCGGTCGTGTGTGATTCCAGTTAAAGGGTGACCCTTGCAATGATCAGAAATAACAATAACACTAAAAAGGGTAATAATTAACAACGACAAGAGCAACAAGTGTGCATGCGGGTGGGGAGAAAGAGGAGAAGCAAAAGAAGGAAAAGAAAAGAAAAGAATGCGTTGACATGCATACACACACGCATATATTCATATATATATATATAACTTCAATGATGAGGTACTTGCGTGTGTATATGCGTGTGAAGAGGGGAAAATATAGTTATGATTATTATGCATTGTACTTATTTGCGGCCTAATTTCCCTTTCTCGAAACACAGTTCGCTGAATTTGGCAGCTAAAATGCCCCCTACCTACACACAGACACACTTCGCTTATATGTGCATTTATTTGTATTTATATGAACATAGGTAATATATTTTAGCTTCCACTCACACTTTTCACTCTTTCTCCTTATTTTTCAATTGTTTTACAAGAGGTATATATCATTTTTACCTCAAGAAAGAACATCACTATTTCCCCCAACAGGTTAATAGGCACAGACATATTTTTGTTCATACCTACACCAAAAGTTGGGGGAGAAAAAATAACACGGAAAATAAGAGGGAAGAGGAGAAATAAAAGAGCAGTGAAGCACACACACACACACACACACACACAGGGAAGAGGGATCGATTACATTTCCTTCCAACCGGCGGAAAAAGGAAAAGAGGGGGGAGGAAAAAAAAAAAAACAGTCCTCAACGTTAGCCATATATGAATCGTGCTCGAAAGCCAGAACCGCCGTCGATTCCATGCGCTCGGCGCGATTTTCGAGGCACCACTACCGGACGCCGCCCGGGGCTCCCATCGCACAACCGAAACGGAAATGATGCTAATGCAACTTATCCCATTCCTAATAATCGTGTTGGCAGGCATTTGAGCCCCGCTTGTGGAAAATATGGAAACCGTCCGCTCACCGCAAAACCACGAAAACGTCTCATCAGTCGCCGTAGGAACAGCCTGTGGTATGAAAACGCACTCGCTGATGCGAAAATAGTCCGGAGTCCGCTATGGGAACACCTTGACGATTCCGACGATGCGGCAGTTTTTGAGGGGTGGAACTCAAAAATGCGGAGGCCCCGGAAGAATTTTTTCTACCACGGGGCCGGGCAAAGTTTCGATGGTGCTGAAGTGATTGATTCCCTATTCATGTTGGCGTGGATGGAAGAGCAGATGGGGAGAAGGAAGAAACAGGAGGGAACTCAAGGTGATGGAAACGCAACTATTTTTCGAGGCGGGTCCGCGGGGAATAACGTTGACCGCAAGGCTAATAATGTAAAAGGGAAAGAACAACAGCAGCAACTGGTCAATGAGGAGTCGAAACGCCACGAAACTCATCCCACCGTGAGGGAAGATGAAACAGACCACAACCCCGTGGAGTGTCAAGGGTATAATAGGAGTAGGACCGGTGAAAGTCTTGAGTTGACGCCGAATTCGTGTGATATATCGTTCAAAAGCATGTTTAGCACCAGATCGAGGAAACGTAGCGGACGTGGGGATCGCCTACGGTTTTCATGCGCCAGTTTGTACAAGGAGTATAGCAACATCAACACTGAGGAATGCGAAGAGAAAGGGGTTGGTGAGATCCGTGTGATGGAATGCGCGCGACAGCTTGGAAAGGCTGCTGAGGAGCAATTACAGGAGGGAAGCCGTGGGAGCCGCCGTGTTATGGACTCCACTTCTTGCGGTATTCGTGAACTTCGTTCCATTCAATTAGCAGAACTACCCGACAGCGTTGTGAAATGCCCCTCGGGAAGGCGACAGAGCGGAGAGCATATGTTACCCAAACTTGTAAAGGGGCATGGGGAAACAATCCACAACACCAGCGAGGGAACGGCACCCCTCTCCGTTCTTCGTAAAAAGCTGACCCACACCAGGGGACATAAGACTTCGGTATCTGACAAAACCTATACACAGAATGCTCCGTTCATAACTAAGGGACAAAAGTCTGCCACACTTCGGAACAAGGAAGGGGAAGGAGATGTGAGCACAACGAATCAACCAGATAGTTCATTAAGTGTTACGACCCAACGGCAGGGCAAAGGCAGAAATGTAAGCTGCAAATCCACTCACGGGAACGCTTCAACGTTTACGTTGAGCAACATATTTGTCAACCATATGGGATCATTTTCATCCTCAGTGTCACCACTAGCCCCTCATCTCCGGAAAAAGGAGCTTTCCACGGGAACTCAGCAACGTAGCGGTCGTTCCAAAAACGATACGCACTGCGAAGGCTCGGTTCGGTCACGAGCTCCCCAGAAACTGAAACGTATCGTGTACCCCGAGTTCTTAAATGCACAAAGTGGTGGTGAACACCGGGAAGACAACCATATCACCACGATTCAAACGCCCCGTTCATGTGGGAGTGGCTATTTTGTGAATTGTGAAGGCATGAGGTCCACCTCCGTTTCATGTAGTCGTCATATGGGAGGCGGCGCTAAAGACTCCAGCATTTCCACTTTTGAAGATACATTTTGCTGCAGGGGCAGTTCTCTCCTGCACGTGATGTGCAACACAGACAAAAATTACGCTACAGATCGGGAGCAGACAAACTCCACTGGCAATTTATGCTCTAGTGTGAACCCATATTACTTTTAAGCGTGCTGCGGCGCGACTTCATGAATCAAGTCACGGGAGCAACGAAATAAGAATATCAAAAGTCTTAAAAATGAGGAAAACAAGAAGTGATCAAACGACGTTTACGATTGCTTATGCTAATTGGCTTTGAAAGGAAGAATTATCGCCATAGAAGAGAGAGAGAGAGAGAGTAAGGATGTCACTAACCCTATTTTCCTTTACAGTCGCTCAGTTTTGCTGTTTCTTCTTATATTCCCTTACAAATTTCCCTAGCTTTTTTTTATTTCCTTGTTCGCACGTATTCAGATTTGTTCTTTTCTTCTTTACTTCGTTTGTTGCTTGTGTTTTATTTTTTTTTCGTCTTTTACAAGTTCTGTACTTTTTATTGTCGTTGTTGCCATTTGCTCGTTCCCACATGAGCGCTGCTAAAATCCCTTCTCCGCTTCTTCACTCCGGACTTACTTTTAGCTGCCATCCTTTTCATTGTTTGTTTGATGTTTCCCCCCACACACACACGTGTTATCGCTCCGCATTTCATTTATTTATTTATTACAAAAATATATGAACAAACAAAGATGTGCGCACGCATGTGTTTGAGGGCATTTGTATATTTGTGAATACGTCCCTTGAAATGTGCCACTGAACCGCCCTATTTTCAAAAACAGATCGGTCGTCGTATTATTGCTATTTATTTCCATTTTTTTTTTCATAAAACCAGGTACACCAAAAAAAAAAATTGAAAGAATTGTTGGACGAACTTGCGCTTATGAGCTCACTTAGTTAGCGGGTACAAAATGAATGAAATAAATAAATAACTTTTTTTTTTAAAGTGCGGGGATAAATAAAAAATAACACAAACAGCTGAACTTCTAGAAGAGGTGTCTTGACCACTTTTTTTTTTATTCACTTCGTTTTGTTCCCATACCTTAATCTCGTTCGCCTTTTTCAATCATTAAATAAGCTTCCATTATTACGATTGAGAGTTTCCGCTTTATTTATTTTCCCGTAAATAAATAAATATATATATATATATATATATATATTAGAAGTGAAAGAACGAATAAATAAATAGTGAGGTGCTCCCTTAACGGAGTGAATTCTGTTATGTTATGTTTTTTGTTAACTCTTCTCTTCATTTTTTTTTTCGCGCGGTTAAGAATGGAGCTCCGCTCGAATTGCATTTGAGTACTGAGCTTTCCTGCTGAAAGTGAGGGAACTGCTTTCGAAGTAACATACGGATAAATTTGCCGTTTGTTTGAAAATTTACTAATTTATTTGTATTTTAATTTTTTATCTATTTCCTTTGTGTCCTCATTCCTGCTACATTTTTTTTTTATAAGTATTGAGTTGCAGAGCTTAGGAGGAATAAACACGTATTTTTTTTTTTTTTACTGCATCATTTTTGTTTGTTTGAGACCTCCGGAAGTTCCTGGTTTTCTCCCTTTTTATTTATTTTGTTTCATTTGTGTTTGATCATATGTATTCGCTTATTAATATTTTTGATTCATCTGCCTGTGTGCATTACTAGTGATTTTATAGTGGGTGGGCATCGGAGTAGTGAATTGTTTGTTTGTTTTACCCTCAATTCCGCACTATATATATATATATATATATATTTATTTATTTATTTATTTATTTATTTATTTACTGTGTTGTTTGTGTTGTTAACATTGCGATCGCCGTTTACTACTGTTTGCTCGCAGTTTTAACACATAGTTTATTTAATTATGTGTTTGAGTTTATTGATGTTTATGATATTTGTGTTTCGGATGTATTTTTGTTCGCAGTGGGGCACCGCTGGACGCTTTCGCGCAAAAAATAAATATACGTTAATTTTGAAAGCGCTGGGAGGTTAGGTGTTGCGGAGAAGCCGCATAATTTTTTTGATACCTTTTCGCGTGTTGGTGTTGTTGTTTTTTGACGTGCCGCAGCCGCAGCTTTAATTTCTAAGGAACTCAATGAGTTTACAGAAAAAGGAGGTAGGGCGCCTTCGGGTGGACATTTTGTTGGTTCTCAAACGTCATTTTTTAATAAATAAATAAATATATATATATATATATATATATAATGTACTGCCAAATCTGTTGTTTCACCATCTCGTCATCACTACCACCGCTGCTTTGCTTAAGCAAGCGGCTGATGATATGTTCAAGTGTTCCCTCTCATTCCCGTTATTTCTTCCCTTTGCACGTGGCACAACCACATCAGGGGACGGTGAAGAGGGAACCGAAGAATTCTTACAAAAAGAAAAAGACGTCGTAGTTCGCAATCAACTCCACAAGAAATATATATATATATATATTTAAATATATAACTATTTAGGGAAGGGGAAAGGAAATAATAGAACGGAATCGTGAAAAACATACTATTGCTGCATGCTTGTGCGGGCGATAGTTCGGTGCTTGTCAACTTGCTATAGTTCCTATTAGGAGCTCAGTTCCCGGCGTTGGTATTCCCTCCGCCACCAGTGAAATTATCATATTTGTTGTTGTATTGTTTTATTTTTTTGTTTATCTTGAAATTTACGACGGCCAACTGCGGGAAAAAGAGGAGGTAACTACGGAGCAGCGCAAATGAATGAATCCCACATGTGTCATCAAAGGCCTGTTTGCCTCAACGCCTTCACAAAACAACCCGCTTCGTCACTGGCGTTGGCGCCAACAGCCGCAGTTACGCATAAGGTGAACAGTATGAAAGTGCAACCAACGGCGGATGCACTAAAAAGCAAAATTACGCTCAATGAGGGACTGACATGTATTGATTTCCAACCGGGACGTCACCTCCTAGCTATTGGGTGCACGAAAGTTGTTCATATTTTGGAAGTGAAGCAACTGGCAGAGGGGAACCAGTCTTTCACTCCAACGCGTAGTGATAGCGGAAAGAGAGGAGGTGCGGAGAGTGAAGCTTTCCAGTCATCACATCTGCCTCATTCCTCCGGTCACATGGGACTCCGGCAGTGTGGTACGTTTTGTAATATTTCAAAGGTGGAAGCAGTTGCTTGGTACCCGGATACAGGTGAAGATGTGCTTGCCTTTGTGCAGCGAAATCGTAACATCACGATATTGTTCGACACTATCTCTGTCAAATCTAACAGACGCGTAACCAAACAGTGGATCCACAAGGCTTCAGATCGATGTCTTATCTCTTCCATGGAGGCGGGGAGTTCTCTGTCAAGTACAGCGGTGGTAAATGCTTTGAATGCCACCTGCACGCCCATCTTCGGTGGGTCAGCACCAGAGGTACCGCATCCTACTTTCCATGCGAAGCGTGACCGTGAGGGGCGTGGTATGGTTGAAGTGATTATCCCGACCGGTCACAACCACGTGGAGCGCATCGCCTGGGACCCACACAACGCATACACGTTGGCTCTGGCAGCTGATGCGACTCATTTCGAGCTATGGCATATCCCAGTCGTTGATGATCATGTTCACATGCCGCGCCTCATCCTAAGGCCACCAGCTCATGACGAGCGTTCCACGACGCGGAGCGTCGCCTTTTCCCCTTCTAACCCTAATCTCATTGTCGTAGCGGTGCAGCTGACCAACGCGGGAAAGGTTATGATATATGATCGCCGTCATGTAGAGGTTCCACGCTGCGTGACGACGATGGGACCGTGTTTTGCCGCCTCATTCCACCCCGTGTACTGTGATTTACTTGCCGTATGCTGTCGAAAAACGAAAGCGAAGACGGACTCTCGAGTGCAGTTCTTTCGTGTGATGGATGAAATGCGCCCAGTGGGAGTGTTGAAACTACCCGCTCCCGCAAGTGTTGACAGTGGCGCTACCACTTTCAATTCCACAGGAGCCAACTCCGGGTGGCCTGTGACGGAGCAGAATATCCTTCCACCCATCGACACTGTTGACCCTCTTAATAGACTTCGCTGGCGCCCTGCTGTGAAGGGATCTCAGGGAACAGCAGTGGATGTCACCGTCGACTCTGCAGAGGCAATAATTGACAAAATATCCTCGCAGTTGTGGTTTGCCACGACATCGATTAATGGTCAAGAGGTCAGTGTATGGGATGCATCCAACGTCTTTTGTCCAATCTTTTCCATCAAAAGTATATCTAACAGGCGGAATGTGTCACAACGTGAGCGCACCTTACGGGAGCCGACGGATTGTGTTTGGGTAAACGCGTTGACGCTGGTATGCGTGTTTAAAGATGGGGAAGTGGAGCTTATCTCACTATTTGATGAGGCGACAGAAAGCAATGAGACACTATTTCGTTGCGCGAGTGAGACGACTACCACTAGTGACCCAAGTAGCGACACTACCATCAACAAGATGGTGGATCCGGGTACATTCAGCCTTGCGGCCGTACTTCCCACCGCTGCTATAGTGCCAGATTTTTTTGGTCAATGTTTGGTTGTACGCAACTCTTCTTCAGCGCTGCGCGAGTACTATGCCAATGCGATACGTGCAGACAAGGGTAAAATACTGGAACTAATGTTGTTAGAATACGGCGCGGAGTGGGGCAGCAGCATCAGCGGAGACGGAATCACTTCATCCAGTGCCGCTTCGTTTCCAATATCAGGCACCTCCTCAAGTACAGGACTGGGAGCGGTGTCACGTGGTCTTAGGGGTACTACTCGTATAGCCCCCGTCGCACAAACACCAGCAGACCGAAGCCAGTCGTCTCAAATAAACGCAACACTTCGCCACAGCCATACGCGACCGTTATTACCGAACTCGGGGTCATCTGTTGATCGTTCGCGCAGTCCGTTCGTTCTCGGGGCAGAGACCCCGGGAGTAGCAACCGCCGGCGTCGCATCGGCAGCGGGAAGGCGGCACGAGTCGCTATTCCCATTTCTGATCTCCCTTGCTTCGCAGGCACAAACAACGAGCACGCCGAGAGATAACCTCCCTACTACCAGTGCTCCAGCGGCCTCAAGTGGAGATGTGCTAGAATTAGCACCTGACCGAGAAAAGCAACAGGAAGAACCTCATCGAACAACCGCAAGTCATGTCATCACGGCTCCGCCGCGGCGAAGTAATTCGACATCCCACAACGGCTGCGCTGATATATGTTATGAAAAGAGCCCAGATGGGAACGCGCGGACAGTTGGGATGCGACCGAGTCACAATGCATTTTTGAAGCAAGAACGTCAGCAGATGCCCGCTATGTCTCCCTCTACACCCAAAATACCCTGTGCGGACATACTTGAGTTAGTGCTCCCTGCAGTACTGTGTCCGAACAGCGCCTCCATTATAAGCCCCCTTTCACTTATGGGATCAGGAAGCGACTACAGCCGGTGCATGTTACCAAACGCTGGTGTCGCTCCTGGCAGTTGCAAGAGTAGTGAAGTCTTGAACTCCCCACTCAGTGATTTGCCATATACGCGGGGGGTACCGTACTCCTTCAGAGAATACGGTGCCAGTGGTCGAAGCACCAGCCCCCGTTCGTCCGCTGTGGCGTCACCAATTGGCTTACCAAAGCATTCTTTAGCACAACCACTACTACTGGGAGTGAAGTCACATGTGAATCCAGTGATTGAACATCACATCATCTCCTCCGACATGCCCAATCTTACTTATGTCGAGCGCCTGTCAGAGCACGACGCGTTTGTACGCTATGCTAGGGAGTGGGATGTTGGGTATGATGTTGCCCGAAAGATGATAAGCGACCGCTATTCCGTCAGATGTTCAACGGATAATACAGAATACGAAGAGCGTAAAGAGGGCCAATATTTAGCCAACAAACGCTACGTAGACAGACGCTTTGCGAGACTTATGGCACACAACGCAAAAGTTTGTTTTATTCACGAACGTACTATGCGTCTAAAAGTTGGCGCCTACTCAAGGGAGGGAATAGCGAATAGTAGTTGTGAAACAGAGGAAAGAGGACTGTGCAACGACCTCAACAGTTTTGCAGGGCAGTCAGCCGATATTCGTGGGTCTTTATGGGCATCCGCCAAGGAAATATGGCGTAACCACAACGTGCCATACATCGCTTCACACGTGGCTTTACTTTTAGACTACGCATCACTAACTGGTGACGTCCAGTTCTGTACAGTACTGTACCTTCTGTTCTGTTTATGGTGGGAGCAACGACACGGGTCCATGCTTAGCCACCCCTGTCCATTTCTTCCCAGTGCTAACGCTAATGCGAGAGAAGGCCACAACAGGAAATCAAGCCAGTCTGCAGTCACAACTTCTGAGGTTGGTGGATGCTCCCCACAACGTTGGCGGTTGCGAGCACTCCAATGGGTGGAGCAGTATGCATCACGCCTGTATGCAATGAAGTTATACGTCCCTATTAACGAGTTGTTGCTAGTTGTTCCCCATGTATTAGGAGACTCCAACTCAGGTTTACCGCGGTCAGAAGAAATTGCGCAGAAGCTATTTACGTATTTGTATTGTGGAGTGTGTAGGAAAACCGAGATCGTGCCACATCACACGATGAGAGAGAAACTAGGACATCTACCGTCAAGTTTGTCGGAACAGTTATCGCTTGGAAGGAGTGGAGGGGAGGACGACAGGCAGGCAAAAACTGATCACAGTAGTGATGAATGCACAGAAACGTGTGATTCCAGCGGCGATTCGACACCACTGTCAAGCATGCGTTCTTCGTCAAGCTCTCTTTCTGCGCTTGATGGAAAAGACACGCTGGGAAGTGTTGTCGGCAGTGAAGTTATAGCTTCAGAAAGAATGAAACCAACGAGTGCTGCTTCATACGCCGGAAACGAGCCTTCAATTTGTGGGCCCGTCACATATCGTAATGCTGTTTGTAGGAGTTGTACCAGTAACTCCCTCATGACTTGCATGATATGTGAGGAAGAAGTGGAGGGGATGTATATGTGGCTGCGTTGCTGTGGCCACGGTGGGCATGTGCAGCACATCGAGGAGTGGCTTTCGATAAGCAATGAGTGCCCCCTATGCGGCGTGCCTATTATGATGAAAGAGTGAACTGTTTGCGTAGACGTGGTTTGTCTGTAGAGTTATCGGCGTCCACCGAGACAACTCTACCTGGTAAGTTCCTTCATCTACATCAAGGGTGCATTTGAATGACCATATGCACTTTCTTCCGTCGTTATGGCCCCAATCTCATTGACTTAGGAAAAGGAGAAAACAAGGGAAATAGGGTTTTTTTAGTTGCTTTTCATACAGAGCGTGTTTTAAGTTTCTGTGCAAACAAAGCCGAACAACTTTCTTCCCACGCGCGGACGTCCGCCAACTCTACAGTTTGGCGTGAAGAGCATGTATTTTTCCTCAACTGAGACTAAGCTACCAAACGATTACGCTTCCCTTAGCTTTGTTTTTTCCTGTCCTATCATTGTTCTACGTCCAATATACTTGCTTTATGTTTTCTAACCCTTGTAACGCTGTGCGCGAGTGGAGTGGGGCGAACACAAACAGCACGTATCTATATATATATATATATATATACAGATATAGACACATAGAAGGATGCCGTCGCCCAAACTCCTGTATTCGGTGGGTTTACCTGAATTTTATGCTGATGGCTTTGCGTTAGCCGTACCACCCCCGCCACCGGCAGACATGCCTTCACCCTTCCTTGCACGTCGGCAGGAAGGGAGTAGTGAAGAACAAGGTAAAGAGGAAGAAAGCGTGGGATTTACTCCGAGAAACTTCTTAGTGGCACCCCATGTGTCACAGGCCACTCCTACCCCAAGCACCACATTGACGTCTAGCGATCCATGCACAGTTTCCGCCCCTCATGTGCACGTCTCGGAAACCTTGTCAGATCACCTAGGGCCATGCACCTCATCCACGCAGAGTTTTCAGACTCCGAACAATGCGACAGCAGGCACCTCTAACACAACGCCGACCTACGAGCTGGCACAGCTGTTGTGTGATGCCGTGATGAAGTGTTACAGACGGGAGGATGAGCTTCGGCAACAACTGCGAAGGGTGGATGAGGAGAAAGAGGACGGTGGGTGGCGTGCATATAACAGTAAATTGAACAGCAAGGAAGTGGCACCTCGTTCAGGGGCATTTCCACGTATGGTTGATAGCATCCACTCGCTGAAGTGCAGGCGCCGCCAGCAGGTGCAGTTGAACGAAAATCACATGCTAAACGTGACGCGGGTGAGGGAGACACCCCAACTGGTGAGGGATGCAGTGCAATATGCTCAACAGCTTATCGAATGGCGCTCTAACAGCGACGACAACTCTAACATCAGCGTTGATCCAATCTCGTCTAACACGGAGTTCCCAAACACAGAAAAAAGACATCAGCACGGACGCGCGGAGCCGCCAACTCAGCCAAACCACCCATGTGGTGAGGGTCGTGATTCTAGTCATATGCTTTATGCAAAGTATCCACCTCCACTATTCCATACAACATCATTCGCCGACGGTGTTACACGGCTCCTGAGGTGGATTCGAACATGGCAGCGATCATCCTCGGCAGCTGAGGCCGCCGAACGGGCCCCCGATGGGAGAAGAAACTTGAAGAGAAAGAGAAACACTACGACGGAAACAGAGTCCAAGAAAAGAGCAATCTTTTCAACGGGGTTTCCAGCTTCCAACGAGGTGGATCTGAAGGGGCGTAAGCAAGGGGCAAGAGGCGGAGTGGTAGGAGTAGGTAGCACGGCAAATGCGAGCGTTGAAAGCAGAAGCTCCAGCAGCAGTTCGTCCAGCAGCAGTAGCAGCTCGAGCAGTAGTAGTTCTAGCAGCAGCAGCAGCAGCAGCAGTTCGAGTAGTAGTAGCAGTAGTAGTTGCAGTGATGCTTCTCAAGAAGCGCAGCAGCAACAAAAAGAGCAGCGGACATCTCTCCAACGTTACTACGACACTTGGCTACATGTAGCCGACACATTGGCCAGTGGATGCGTCAATAGTACCCTTGAAAGTGGTTTAGCAATGGATCACATGGCCCACCCGGGACTCCCTCCAGAGCTGTGCCGCAAGGCGGATCGTGGACTCTTGAGTGACCAAATTATGTATGACGAGCACGGAAACAGAATGCGTAGTATGCGTCTCGCTCGCAAGATGGCGAAGGAGCGCGCAAAGCAAGAAAAGAGGCGTCGTGTGCTGGAGCGGCGCCGCGGTTATTTTGCACGTGACGAGGAGGAAAATAATATGACCGCGTTGAACGTGTTACTGTCTGACAACATTCGGGTAGACGACAAGGGCAATATGTGGAAGCATGATGTCGAAGACGACGTGACCAGTATTGCTATGATATATGGACCGTGTGGAGTGGGGAAAACGGCCATTGTTTATCTAGCAGCGGCCGTGCTCGGTTATCGTGTGGTGGAAATGAATACTGCGGTGCGGCGATGCCCGAAAAATATTGACCGACTTTTATCGGAACTGACACGCAGTCACAGACTCAGTGGTTTGGCGAGTTGCAAGCCGTTGATGTCAATTGAGGAGGAATTCAAAAAACTGAAGACGGAACAAGCGAACGAGGCCGAGTTAAGAAAATCAGCTGCCAAATCGACACCGGTGAAGAATAAAAAGGGAAATGCTATTTCTGCTAAAGCGGTGGCAGCTTTTTTCAAGAAAAATGTTCCGGAAAATGTGGTGGATGTCCACACAGAAGGGATTGTGGAAATTGCGGTATCGACTGAGAATGACAACCGTGCACGTGAAAAGGAAAAAGAGGCGGCAGCGAGTGCAGCCCAGCCGTCCACGACAACGCCAAACGCTACCTTGGATGAAACGACGCGCACCATATTATTAATTGAAGATGTAGACGTTATTCTTGGTGACGAGAGCATGCGGACTTTCTACACGGCGGTGAAGGATTTGGCTCAGCGCAGTAAAGTTCCGATCGTCCTCACAGCCTCTTCCCCCCCTTCCACCACCATAGGGGGTTCAACCGGGCGCCCTACAAAAGTGGCTGCGGCGGGTAACGACCTTGTCCAAATGATTCCCATGAGTGCAGTTCAAGCAGAGCAATACTTCGGGAGGCGGACACCATTCACGCGCATCGGCCCAATGTCACGTAGTGAACTGTTCGCACAGATGGTTGTTGTTGCCGCTGCGGAGCGCGGATTACTATCGCTGCGCGAGGACACGGTGCCTTGCCCGCCCAAGAAAAAGTTACGAAGGCGACGGAGGGGGAAAAGAAAGGCAAACTCTACCGAAGGAGAGACAAAGCCTAAGAAGGAGAAGCTGATCTCGTTCACAACGGTTGTTGTGAATGACGTGGCGATGTTTGAAAGCCTTGCTGATGCACTACGAGAGGAGGTTTACGGAAATGTCGAGGATATCGAACAGTGCCACACATTGAATGACCAGACGGATGTTCGAAGGTGGCTTAATCGTCTGCAGTATCTGCTCTTGCGTGAGTTCTGGCCAATGAACTGCTCCACATTTACTGATGACATCACATCTCTCCCACTAACAATCATCGAGGGGCCACCAACGTCTAAGATACATCCAGATACAGACGACACTGAGGTTTCTAGGAGCGAATGGGATGCGCGGCTCGGCCGCATGTTACGCGAATCTCCCAACGCCGTCCGCTCTACAATTGCATCCTGCTGGGAATGGAACCATTTTCAATATAGTGAGGAGGCAGCCTCTGTAGCGATACATTCGACAACACCAGCGGTTACGCAGTTTTCCGCCCCGGGGCCAGGCGGTACCACAGGTGACGTTACAGATGATGGGGGCGCGGATGTGCCCCCATGTGAAGCTCGTGGAAGCAACATTATTCTCAGCTCGCAATGTCCCTGTGGCGAGTGCGACGCCTCCTTCATGCCCTCTGTTGATATGCGCGATCTCTTCGGGTTTCGAACACTGCTAAATGGTCTTCCTTCACCTGAGCACGCACGGAACTGCATCACGACTAACGATCGCATGAATGCCTTCGGCTCATGGTGGCGCCGCACAAAGAAAAAGGAAGCAGCGAAGCTTTTCGTGGCGGGTTGCAGTGAGAAATCGTACATGGACGTTATCGGGTTCAGCTGTCTGCTTCAGCAGTCTACTGTTGTTTTACATATAGATTAGATTAGGTGTCACATTTGCGTACTCGTTTGTTTGTTGCGTCGAATATTACTACTATTATTAATATAACTTTCGCTTATCGCTATTTGCTGTGCTGTTGTATCATTCGCGTGTATGTTGTCCTCTCAGGGTACCTTTCATTCGGTTCCCTCTCTCCACACACACATTTCTTTCCATTCGTTCACACATGCGGACCCTTTATTATCCGATAACAAAAAAATGGGCGCAGCCTGATGCTAATCTTTAAGGAAAAAATCTTCAAAACCGTTTAAAAGCAGGGGGAAAGAAAAGAGGGAGATATGCGGGAACATAAAATAGTGTTCTTGTTACTTCACAACCGACGCCTGTTTGCCGCTTAGGCGCTGAGACAATGAGAACAACAACAACAACAACAATATGGACAATGAGAAAAGAAGCGGATGGAAGGGTGAAATGAAACAAAACGGAAACAAAGGGTGCCGTAAGTTGAAGGGCGAAACGGTGCCGACCAGGGGCTGACGAAGGACGTGGGAACAAAAAAAATAAGGCAGTTATGACAACACATAGGAGAAGCAACAGCAACCCTCCTTTGTTTGTTTTATATTGGTACGAGTGGAAGTATACAGATAAGTAGACGCAACATACACTAGATACAATTTCTATCCTTTCCACTTCACCTTCCTTTGCCATTCAATACATTACAGGAACTGGTGAACAGGATTTCGCCCCTTCCCTTGTTTTCAACTCTGCTTGCCTGTTGTCCCTCGTATTCCGGAAACTTTTTTCTCGCACCACTTCGTTTTATTTTGTTTTTCGTATTTTTTTCTCTGAAAACTCTCCACTGCGTCACGCTATTAGCTCTGTTTTTCACGTACACACACGTAACAGCCCCTTCTACTCTCCTTGTTGCTTTTTTTTTCATTTTATATGTCGATCTCTTACTTCGGTAACGGGAGGTCGCATCCTTTGTCGGTCACGGGCGTGCGGAACGATACAAACGAAAACAAAGAAAAAAGGCATAACCGCAACACGATTGCGCGTCCATCAACCCCTTGTACGGCGGTGGTGATCGTCAGCATTTGTGTGTGGTGGAATAGCTGTGAACAAAAAGGAAAAGGTAGTTGTGACTACGGCAGTGTAAACCACATCGTTAACCATTTCAATTTGTCACGTACGTTAGCCTCAGTTCCCCCCCCCCCCTAAGTCAGGATTTATTCCACACGCACCCTGAAAGGGAAAGGAGACCCCTCTTTCCTATACGTATCGCCCCCGAGTGAAAGTAACCTTTATGTTACCATCCTCTCAGGACCAACTACCGAGTGAGAAAACGAGTAGAACAACGGCGGATGCGGTGCGACGAGTGGCCGCTTATCCCATAGACTTCAACACGGCGCAAAGCAACACCATAACACATCAACAACAACAGCAGCTTAAAAGCTGTGCCGGTATTGATTTGAACCTCCATCCGTTATGCCAACAGCATTTTTACACAGGAGAAATGATGCGCGGAGGGGAAGGGAGTAGAGGCGCTCTGATCCCCCACGGGAAGGGAACTTTACTGTGGGTGTTGTATGCTACAGCCCCAGATATTTCCTTCACGGATCCCTCAGGATCTGTGGGATTACCATACGAATTGCTGGTCCGTGAGTTCGGGGAGGTGAACACACTGCGTGATGCTGTGCTGCTTGCCCTTTGCGTGTACTCGGGTTCATTCAACTCTGGCAAGCAATGGGGCGGTGGTAGCCTCACCATCTACCCCCAGTGCGTGAAGTTAGACTGCTGTTGGGAGGATGGCAAACCTATGTTGAAAAGAAACTACTGTGTGCTGTATTACCCGGCCTCGTCACAGGCAGCGTCGTGCGGCGATAGTGCTGGGAGTAACTCCGGTAGGAGCGGTGGCAGTTCCGATTCTACTGCCAGTTTGGGGACACTACTGAGAAGCGGGCTGACACGCGCTGGGAAAGCGGCAACTGCATCGACGGCTAATCATCAGTATATTGGTATGCTTACCATGACGACTGTTGCCGGGAAGGCACAATGCTCCCTCACAGCGGGGCTGGCTTGGTCGCAACACGTGCAGTTTATGCCGGATGGTATAGGAGAGATGTGTTACCAGGGAGGCGTACGCTACTGTGGTGAGTGGAAGTCTGGCAGACAGCATGGTTTTGGCGTGGAATTTGACCCAAAAGGCTTTGGGAGTATGGTATACATTGGTAGATTTGAAAACAACCGTCGGTGTGGTACGGGTACCTTGTACAATTGCAAAGCAGGAGTGGTAGTTAGTGGTACGTGGAGTGAAGGAAAGTTGTGTAGTGCAGTAGATGTAGGACTACCAAGTTGGCCCTTCGTGCTTCGCAACGCCCAGTGGACGAACGTTGATGAATGGTCGTTCGAAAAGGCTTCCCTAGTGCACTCGGATACTTCACTGAATGGTACATGGGAACCTTTGTTCTCAGACTTTGATAGCGCACTCACGGACCCCGCAGATCTTGAAAAGGAAGAAATGTTGTTGCAGAAAGGTACCAACGGGGGTGGAGACTCAGATGCTGATGGTGGCGCCGACGAATGGGAACGGTCTAGTGTCATCGTGCTGCTTCGATCTTTCCTGCAGCGAAAGGAACTCAAGGCGACTCTCATGCTCTTCCAGCGCTGCTTTTATTTCTTGTACAAACCGTGTGCGGGGGGAGCGCGGTGGCTTGATGCAGAGATGTTGACACCCCTGAGGAAGTCGAAACAGCAGCAGAATGATGGCGAGCCGGCAACAGTGGGGTCTTCTGGAGCCTCCCTTCCAGTGTTCGCAAAGCTCCGTGATCTTGGTCGGACTGACTGTGGAATTTCATTTTTCTCAGACCGTGGGCGCCACTGGTGCGCCCCGTCGTGGTGTAACGAGATGGGTTTAGGTAGTGGAGGGGGGAATAGTACAGGTGGGGATGGTTACGTTGGTTATGGTTGCTTTCACACGGCAAGCACTGCAGAGGGTCTCGCGGCACGTCTGCCTCCTGAGGCACTCTTCAAATGGGCTGCTCGTGACCTTGCTTTCGTTGTGTCATCGGTTAGATTGCGTTTGCTGTCGTGTATTGCTTCACATCCCGCAGCGGGTAGCCTGGTGGGGAGCAGGCACGTCCTCGCAGTTTGTTGGGATACAGTGTACTCTTTAGTGGCACCGGTCATGCATGATCTTGCGAGTGCCGTGGAAATAAAAGCGTACTTGGAAACTTCTATGGCATTAAAGCGATGCATAAACCTCTGTCCTTCAGGTTTTGTTTGCTCCACTCACTTGTCAGAAGCTAGCTCTGCAGCGGTGAGCAATGATGAAATCCAAGGAGTGATAAGGCGATGTGGTTTCGTCTTCTCCTCACCCTCCCGTCACTGGCGCCGTCGTGCAACGGAAACAAATAACGGTAAACTTCTGCAGTTCGGACCGTATGTTAGTAACGAAATAGATTGTACTAGTGAGGAAGCTGTAACTTATGCGACACCATCTACTCTGCTCGCCGCTTTCGCCACTCTCCGTTGCTATGCCGATCGTCTTTTCCCACGGAATGAACTTCTGCGAGAACGATGGATGAGTGGTAGCATTGCCAACGCCTTCACGAAGGCCGCGGAAGTGCATCCGCAACTGGCGATGAGTCCTCCTGCCGTACTTCGCGTGCTGGCCACCCTCGCTACAGAGGTCAACCCAGCTTATCCCTTCGCCATGGAAGACGTACTCGGCATAGATGAGCAGCGGGGCGTGATGCTCAGTTCAACTCGCATCGATAGTGGCGACAGAGATGCGAGTATAACGGATGTGATGTCATTACTTCTAGCTGCGCACGAAAGCGCTGTACGTTTGCGGCATGCTTACCCTAATATTCGTCATGTGGTGAGTTATGTGGTTTCCTCTGGATCAGGAACGCACAATGCACACAGATTCGATGCCGTTTACCCTCTTGATGAATTAGCTGTCCGTACCCGTTTTGTGCTTCTTGGGGTTGCCGCTGAAGTTGTCCAGCAGCAGCACATGTGGTTCGGGCGTTTGGTTAGTAGGGATAACGTCAGGAGTGGTAACGGGGAATGCAACAATAGTTACCTATACTGTTCTGATGAGGATGTGGCTCATCCCCAAGTGATGAGTAATGATGCCTCCGGTGATGAGCTGGCCCAAATGAAGGAGCGCGCTGAGCGTGTTTTACGGCTGCCTGTGTGGGTGATGCAAGAGCAAATTAGTAAGCGGTGTGCAGATCAGCACACGCCAGTGGGAAAAGGTGAGAGAAAGCTGCAAACGCAAACTCCGTCAACGGAGGTATTGCGGTGGGTAATGAAGTGCGTTGGATCCATATTAGAACTACCGAATGTTTCCAAAGTACAGGGCCAGTCGACGCAGCAGGCGAAAGCATCAAGACAGCGGTCGCTCGACTCTTCGGTAAGGGTAACACAAGACCTTTGGCAAGCGGACCCGGTTCTGGCTGTTAGCAGTGAGTGTAACGACGAAGATTGTGGTCGTAGGGAATCCCTAAGTGACAGTGGTCTGCTGGGTCAGTCGTTTAAGTGGAAGCATTTCCTTCCCAGTATTCCTCCTTTCACTGTTGCTGCTGCTGACGCCCGCAGGCACACCGTAGCTGTCGAACTCGCCGCAACACAGTTTATCACGGGAACGCAACCAGACGCGCTGCTAACAAGTGGTGAAATTCTCAATTTTGCACTGATTCAAAAACTTTTGGCAGACGTAGGTGTTACTGCGAAACTCTGCATGCGCTTCTGTTACGACAACGAGGAGGACTCCCTCTTCAGTCCGCAGTTAGGTGCTACTCGTGGTAACGGTGAGGACTTAACTCTTTCGTTCAATTCGTTAAATGCTGCCGCCAACGAGGAGGAAAGCGACACTCCGGCCTCCGTGAGTTGCGTGGGGCGTGAAGCAGAATTTACACTTCATATGGGGTCGGACTTTATCGGATCGTTGTGTTGGGATGTTTTGGCGGATGCGTGGATGGCGGCTTTGACGTCCCTGCGTACTGAAACAATGGATGTCCAAAGGCTAGCAAAATTGACAGTTGTTCGTCAATCTGATACCGGAGATGTTTGATGTCAGGTGCTGCAGTTTGCTGATGAGCGGAGCTCTACGACTTCATTAATATGTCATCTCTTCTTTTTTATTGTTGGTGTGTTTCTTTTTTTTTTTTCGGTGGAACTACCGATGGCCCTAGTTGGCGATGCAGTCCCCACCAACACCACAACGGTGTTATGTACGAATATATCAATATGTGTGTTCGTATATGCATATATACTTGCTTTACGTCTAGCGACTGGAGGAAGAAGTTAGCTGCCTCTCGTGTTACGCAGGGAAAGCTAATGCTTGACGTGAAAAAAAAAAGGGAAAAGAAAGGAGCGGAAAAAAGTGTATGAATTAAATGAGAAAGACATGGCTCCACGTAAGTGGCCTCTTTCGTGCTGTGTCAGTACTACTACACATCTTACTGTGTGTGTGTGTGTGTGTGCGTGCATCTGTGCTAGTCCTGTTTCATGCAGCAGAAGGTTAATGGTGTTTCGATTTACGTGTAAATTAACAATTTTTACCGTCTTTTCTCTCCTCCCTCTTCTCTCGAAGCTGCTGGTCGTCCTTACATTTGACCACAACTACAAAAATACATTCAAGAAAATTTCCCTTACTCTGTTCCCAGTAAGAAAGGAGGGAAAAAGGCGATGAAGGGATGTACGCTCCAGAATAACTTCAATCATACAGCACCATTTTGCGGTGAATGGAACAGCACGATACTGAGTGGCTCACTGCCACCCAACAGTGGCGGCAGTAGCTGCGTTATTAACCTCATAAAGGACGAAGTTCACACTGTTAACGGTAACACACCGCGTGGTATCACCATCACCAGTGACACCACAAAAGATGGCGTTTTTTGTACGATGGATGCCAACGGCTGTCCATTTGCAGTTGATCGGGAAATAGAGAGAGGTGTAAATAGAATGAAGGCAATCACGAAACACGGAACATGCCACATGGCGTATGCAACCAGCGGCGGTCGGACGTGTGACGACTCATACGACCGCAGCACACGGAATTATCACGATGAGGAAGATGAGGAATGGTACGAAGAGGATGAAGAGGAAGGGGAAGACTCACCTCGCATTCACATCATCGATGAGCACCGTGACGGGCGGCTGTTAGGTAATATATTATGTGGCATGTCTAGAGCGGGGGAGCGGATATCACAAGGGTTAGATATGTTATCGCCACTAGAAAAACGAAAATCCGGTGGGTGCGCGGCTATAGAATCCGTAGACTATAATAATACGCGGAGACGCGGCGGTGGTGGTGCAGAAACCCAGAAGGGGTTGTTTCAGAACTATTACAGTACGGGAAGGGGAAGGTGGGCAAGTAGAAACCATTGCCGCACCAACGGTTGGGATGAGTCCGTTTCCGTGGAGTCTTGTTTCTCCCACACATATAACCAGCAGTGGAGGGGCCGCGAGCCGGACTATGCCATGAGGGAAGCCCATGCGGCTCTGGACGGTCGTTCGTTTTGTGAGGGCACTTATCTATCAAGTACAAAACTATCGGAAAGAAAAAAAAGAGTTGCCTTATCAGGGTCCCGTGTTTGCCGGGATGCTGGAAAGGTAATTGTGCAAGACAACTGCCCATATGACCACAAAAAACGGCACAAGGGAAGACGCCAGTGTCAGTCGCCTTTCGGTGAAGAGAAAATAAGGGCGAATGATCCCTTTGATTCACCTAAAAATGCGATCACCCACATAAAGAAGGCAGGAAGTGCTGGTAGTGATGACAACGACAGCTGCAACCCGCATAGCAAAAGCCCGGGTTTAACTGGAAGTGGAAGCAGGTGCAGCCAAAAGGAAACAGCGGGAAGGAGCGCAGAGCAGAGGAATGGAAGTGGTAAGGCGGCCTCACCCAAAACAAGTCCACATAAAGACGAACTGAAGGAGAAGGAAAGTACTGTCGTCAAGAAGGAAAAAGTCTCGTGTGGTTGTTTCGGTGGATCGCGTGAAAAGCGTTAGATATGAGTCGAACTCGCCTTTGGCTCACATACGTCATTGTTCAAACACACAAGTTTTACGAACTCATGGGGCAGGGAGGGGGACGGTACCGGTAGCGGTGCCTCCCCTATATACAACATTGTGATACGCGTATGCAGCTACGAAATATTGTGGGTAAGAGCATATAAGCAGGTGTATATGTGTATGTATTTTGTAGGGTTATAGATTTTTTTCTCGTATATTGTTTTGGGTAACTATGACGGACATAGGGGGGGGGTTTACATTATCAGGGAATCGAATGGAAGCAATACCATTCTCCGCCGTAGTGTCCACTAGCGTTTCCCAATTTCCCTGACAGCGTTAGCGAAGCTGGCCTCAAATAGAAAAAAACGGTATTAAACCGTAAGCAAGTTGGTGTATACATGTACACTCCTCTACATGAATATAAGTGATCATATGGTAAGGATCGTTTCACTACAGCCACTCCTTTTCTTTGCTACCGTCACTATCATTAACATTGTTGTGAAAAAAAAAACTCTAGAGAAGAGCATGGGAGAAAGTATTCACCGATTGTTTTTTGTTTTATTTATTTCTGTGTCGGCTTCATCGTCTCAAAATATTCATATGCGAAGTTATTGGTAGTAGTTTTGTTGCGGAAGCACCACAAACGAATGGCGTGCACACCTCAGATTATTAATAAAAGAGTTAAATCATCCCTTCTAGACACTTTTTTGTGTCTTCTACTTTCCTTGCAACCTACTTACTTCCTTTCTTTTTTTTTTTTTTTGTCGTGCACACGCACAGAAGAACACATGCACTTGTGGGATTTCCTGCTCTTTTCTCATTCTTTCACTCTTCATTCCCTGAAAGCTTACTGGCTTCTAAATGTGGTTGCCAAGTAGGGAAATAGCACTGGAAAGGACAAGGGAAAGTGTGGTGGGAAGGAAAGGGAAGTGAAGTGAAGTGATGAAGTTGGACCCAAAAGATGTCTCATTCCTTCTTTAAATATATCCCCTCTGTTTTCACCTCCTCCTTCGGGAGTTGATTTATCACTATTTTACCTCCTTGCGTGGATGAGCGCATGCTTTTGTGCTTCATTGTTAACTTCTTATGACCGTGCGCTATTGTGTGCGCATTCAAGTGAGAGGCGCCTTAACGGCTATCATTTACATCCATACATCCGTCACGTGCTTCGTGTTGTATGTGCCCGCGTTCTTGTGGTGATGTAATTCCTTTTTTGTTTTTTTTTTCCTTCGCCTCCCTCTCCCACTTGCCTCGCATATAAAATTGTCACTTTCTTTTGCCCTCCTCCTCGTTACTGAAATTTCTCCACCTGTTTCACACTACCATTTTCGCTCCCGCTCCCCTTCTCGACATTTCTTTATAGGCTCTGTGGGTAGGATATATATATATATATATATATATATATATATACAATTGCACACAGAACAATATTCGGGAGGATTAGCAACGAAAGAAGAAAGGGAGGTGTAAAGGCACAAAAAGTGGCAAAATATCATCCCGACGGGAGTGCCAGAAAGTTTTACGAACGAGGACGTGAATTCCTTTCGAGGAAAAGACAAGGAAAGAAGACTGATACGCAGTGAAGTGAAGAAGTGAAAGCAAGTGATTGCACAACCAAACAAACCAAAAGGAAGTTCGTACGCAAGAAGTCACGGAAGCGGAAAAAGTGGAGGAGTACAGCACGGAGAAAGAAAGGAAGAAGAGGATAGGCACCTTGTGGTGTTGGCCCCGCTCAACGGTGTTCCGCGGGTAGTTATACGTTTCGAGGAGGAAAGCAGCTTTGTGCTCCTCCTCTGAAAACCACACACCATCTCATACACATACACACATAAAGCAGTGTACGCTTTTCTTAACATATACCACACGAGGCGAGAGTGTAGTAGCCGGTACCCAGCACGGCATTAGGCGCGGGAAGGAAAAGCAAAGGGGAGAGAAAGTATATTTATTTATATAGTTGTACGGAAAGAAGAGAAAAGTTGCAAGGTGTTCAGCGGATTACACGAATTTGTAATCTCCCTGCCTCGCAGCGGTAGGTAGGGGGTTTCAATGCCGCGTTACACCGCCATGCGACGTCTCGGTCCAGTGGGCCATAGCGGTGGAATAAGTTCAAACGGTGTCACCACTGTTGGTGCCGTCACCGCGAGTAATGTCGGTAACGGCGTTGTCAACATCGGCGGAGATGGATCTCAGGGCGTTGCAATGGGCCCCGGTGCAACGGATGTGGCTTCGGCTCGCCCGCTTCTTATTGTACCAAACACAACCTCCGCTGCTGGAGGCTCCGCAGACGTTAGTGACGAGGAGGTTGATCAGTTATTAAGGGAGCTTGAACGCTCTGTCGATAGTCCACAGGCAGCTGCGGTTATGCGTGACGCTGTGTGGGCTATTGAGCGACGTGCATTTTCTAGTTGTGACCCCCATAGTCGTGATTATTTCCTCGAGAGTCGTGTTCGGATTATCCTGATGAGCCTGTCGACGACAAGTGACGTAAAGCAGCTTCTGCTGGCCGTGGACTTCATTGAGGCCCTACTCGCTGTACCGTACACCAACCTGCAACACCGATTCACAAGGCTATGTAGGAGTCTAATGAACATACTGCGCTGTGGTATTGAGGAACCGGCAAGGGAAGCGCAGCGTGTTTTAAAGCGCATGCTGGTGACTGATTCGCAGTTCGGTGCTTATCACACCCCGTTGAGATCATTCATTACAAAGGAACTCCGCGACAACTGCAAGGTGGCGCTCATGCGGTTATATGGTAGAGCACAGCAAGCCAACGTGTCCTTCACGCCTGATTTTCTCTCTACCATGCTAGCAGCGGAGGCAACGGCAGAGATCAGTCCACGGTTCATCACGGGGACGCTTCGGCAGCAGGTTCTGGAACTGGCAAGTATGCTAGCAGGTTTCTCTGATCTGTTGCTCCGTCGTGCCGCCTATCGGTGTATGGTGGTATTGTTCAAAAACACAAGCGCAATGCGACGCAAGGAGGTAGTGCTTGAGAACCGCCGAATAATAAACGAGGCGATCCGTTCGCTTAATTTGAGCCACAATAGTGAGTCGAGCATCATCTCCACACTTGAGACGCTTCGCGCCCTCCTTAGCAGCAGAGGGGTGCACTGCATGGACAAGCAAGTGAATACGCTTCCTCAATTATGTGTACTTGTCACTGAGCAACACAGAATTTCGAAGACAACAGCAGTGCGCAACGCAGTTTGTGACCTCGTACCTGTTATTGCTGAAACCGACATCAGCTCTGCTGCTCGGCGTACAACATATTGCGCCATTATCATGGAGCCCGTAAAAAACGTCCGCGACGATTCTAACAAAGACCTGGAGCTGCGAAATCTAGCGATATTCATACAAAATGTAGGTTACGAGGTGTTGGACTCAACTAACAGGGTAAACTTAGACTCCATTATCCAGCGCTACATTACGCGACGTGGGACAGAGGAGGAGTGTTGGCACATTCTTGCGGCCATCTGCAGCTCACGGGCGAGACCGGAGACGCAGCGTACTCACATGTGTAGCAAAACAAGTTATATAGCCATGTCCTCCTCCTCCGCAATGCAGAAGGGCTGCGAAACGATCCAGGGGCACCAAAGTGGGGGCGAGATTAGCTTATCCGCGCAAGAACTTCGTTCGGCCAGCGCTGAGGCCCATTCAGTTTGCCAGTTGGTGGGCGGAGAATCCCAAAACAGTTGTAATAGTCACGAGCTCATGCAACCTGTTGAGGCTCTTGTTCGGCGGTGTCTTCCCCACATGGTCCACGCCGTTCTTTCTGATGAATTTGTGCGTTACATCACCATCATACAAGATCACCTTCCGTCGTTGAGCTCGGACCTGCAGACGTATCTCGACCAACTAGTAAATCGTACGCTGAGGAACGATAAGCGTAAATATTGTGGCGGTGAAGTGGAGGACGGCGCTCTCGTCGCTCAGGTATTTGCTGGGGACCGCCTATCGACGGAACTGGGGAACTCTCAGCCACAGGAAGACATCATACAGTCATCCACATTAGCCTATGTCACCGCGATGGGGCGTTTAGCGCAATACTTACTACCTACCACCCTACCTGAAGGAGGTGCCATAAACTGGCAGCAGAGTCAAGGAGCAACAAGTACGACTGCCACTGATGGCAATGGTCAAGGTTATAGCTTAGGATCAGTGGAAACCTTTTGCAAAAGTGTGGTGGCTGGGCAACCACAATTGGTATCGCCTGAAAGTACACTTAGTAGTGCCGCAGGAGCCACAACAGCCGAGGTTTGCAGTGGGGCAGCACCCGACTCTGTGGGTGCCTCAGAGCTCAAAATAGCGCTGGAGGTCTTTTCAAAGCGACAGATAACATCGAGCGATCAGCTAAGGGAAGTGAGTGACATTATCATTCAATACCAGCGACATCCGGACAAGCGGGTACGGCAGCAATGTTGTACAACCGTTATCGAGGCACTCAAGTGCTGGGCACGGTACTCACAAAGCGACCGAACATCAGCTTATTCAAGCCTGGTGCCGGATCTACTAGAAGTGTACTTGAAAAATGTCGCCATGGAGTTGGATCCGAAGGTGCGGCTTGTGGAAGTGACACTGCTAGCCGACGCTGTGGAGTTGCGAATGTTTCTTAGGGAAAAACGCATTATCGATACATTGATAAGTTTTCTGCACGATATATCGCATGTGCGTGAAAAGACCATGGAGCTGCTGGTGACGCTCGCGCAAGACAACCACACCGGTCCTTCGGTGGAGACAGTGCAGTATAGTCTACTCATTGTGGTGGAGTCTTCCGTGGCGGCGTTAGAGTACTCGAGCGATCCCCGCATTCTCATTCGACACATGTCAGACCTGCAAACGGTGGCTAAATTCAGTCTTAGGCCGCTAATGGGGCATCTGGATCGTACGTTTGTCGCCTGTCGCCGGCGCCTTGTGGAAGAGGTAGTACCTGACACCATTGCGTTGTCTACGCTCAAAACGTTGCGAACTATACTGGAGGCCATAAAGCGAGAGGAAGCTGTGCTTCTGAAATACAAGGACGTTGCATTGGAGTTGTATGCGCCGGTGGCAATGGCTCTCCGCGCAAGTACCGCCTCGCCTCTCAGTCACGCAGCAATCGGTGTTTTAGTGTGTATGCATGAAATCGGGGCATCACCGTTGAACTGGGATGCTCGTCAGTTGCATGAATTGTTGCAGTCCGTCACCGCAGTATACATCGAGGCGGCAAACAGCACGGAGGAGGAACTGGGGCGGGCACTCACACTCTTTGGGCAAATTGGTGCGGTAGACCCGGCCACAAAACCTGATACAGCCGCGATGAAAAAGAAAGATGATGAGGCGGCGATTCAAGATGAAGCGGACCTTGAGCTTACCTATGACTATACAAAGATTGTTTACCGCAACCTAAGTCGCATGCTAGACCTGAGCTTGTCGGAAAGCGTGTGTGTGCAGTCGATGTGCACATTATTGCATCTTGTGAGGCTCACTACCGACCGAAAGGAACTGATTGGTGGAATGCACGCCATAAAGGCGATTCTTCAAATTGCCAGACGCGCCAATGATGCTCCTTTGCTTCGGATTGAAGCGCTCCACATACTAGCAGCCATAACTTCGCTGAGGCACGAGAAGGTGTGCAAAACGCTTTTGCCGGAGCTGGTTACGCTGTTCGAGCAGCTGTGGTATCCCCAAGACCATGCACTCTTTCGCGCAGTTCTCAACCTCGTTAGCGCGCTGAAACCAGGAAACCTGACAGGAAAAGAGCAATCGGAGGTTTGGCCGTGGTTGTACCCGCGCCTTGTGGACGTTGCCCTCCAGGACCATACGGAAACCCGCGAGTTCTGCCTTCGTGTGGTGGGAATCATCCAGCACGCCAAGTATATCCCACCTCACTGTATTCCTATCGTGTTTCCTATGCTCACGCAGTTTGTTCAGCAAATGGATCAGTTGGCGGAGCTGCGCTCTCTTTCGCTCTGTGCGGCAATCCGAATCGTATGCAACCTTCAGGCAGTGCAGCACCTACCCTCGCTGATGCACACTATCTGCACCCTTACGCGTCACTGTGACCTTACTGAGAACCTCGGGCCCCGCCTCTCCACACCGACGCTACATAGGTCGTTGAGGCTCCTTTCGAACACACATCCGAACGGTGAAGCGGATGTCAACGCACTGTGTGAGCGGTTGTGTGCCACAGGGAGTGAGGGAAGTGCGGATGCAGGTGGTTGTTTCACGAATGAAGGAGGCGAGACCTTGCCGACGTCAACACAGCCAAACTCGTCTTTCCATTGTGGTAACGGTGATTACGCGTCTGCACCATATCTTGGGCAGTACACTCAAAAATGCCAGCAGCAACAGCAAGGGGGGACATATTTAGACCCCAACGACGACGAAGCGTACGATACGCTGCCGCAGGGTCAGCAGGACATAACGGCATTTATGAAGCATGTAGAATTTGGGCTCCGAGCAAAGGATAACAAGTGGCGCGAATGGTTCGCAGAGTTTCAGAAGAACATGATAGTTGCCTCTCCGCACCCCGTCTTCCGTATTATGGTAGACCTCTTTGATAAGCACGAACCATTGAGGCGAAAGCTGTTCCATCCATCCTTTAAGTGTTTCTACGAGTCCCTGAATGCCGAGCATATGAAGAAGGTGAAAGATGTTCTCAACCTTGCCCTCAGGTCAAGTGATACCGAGGTTGTGTCCAAGTGCATTGGGCTTGCGGACTACCTCGACCATAACCCACCGAACATAAGTGAGTCCGTGCTACAACAACTGCGTCATCTGGAGGGCAATGAGCCTATGGATGTGGGTAAGTTCACTAAACATAGCAATTTGCACGTCGGCAACGTGATTGCTGGAAGTAGAAGTCCAACACCCGCCTGTCGTCACGAACCTGGGGGGTATTACGCCTCCCACCACGGCCAGCTTTACAGAAATATCAGTGATAACTATAATTTTGAGTCTGTGTTGCACTCACTCAATTCACCCAAAACAGAAGGGCCCGTTTTCAACGAAGGCGTACGTCCGCCTTCTCATAAGGTTCAGGATGTGGGTAACGGAGAGCATGAAGTCACTGACAACGGGGGGACCGACAGCGGATGTGGCGTTGAGCGGAATGGTAAGGAAGGTAGAAGTGAGAGTGAAAGTGGTGACGTCAATGGAAGCGCTCGCCGCCAGACCATGTTACCTGTGGCCAAGTCAATTGAGGGTGATACCAACGAGGGTCTAAGTTTTCTCGCTGGGCCAGTCGCGAGGCGCATAACGGTATCCGCACATCACACCACAAACGTTAATGCATCCGATGGCACTTTCCCCAACACCGGCGATGCAGAGGTTCACATTCGTGCCACAGCCATACCCAGCACAGTCAACCCACTGTTTACGAACGATAGCCTCGTAGAGGCTGCCCTTCGGACGCGGATGCCTGACAAGGCTATGAGTTATCTTGAGAACAAGTTACTCCCAGTTATGCAGAAGTATCGCTACGCCCACAGCGTACCTAAGGAGGCTGTGCAGGCAGTCGTCCTCCCACTCGCCTCTCTCTACAGTCGGCTCGAAATGCAGGACTCAGTGGTCGGGCTTTTCCACGCGATGCGTTACAAAAGCGATAATGAAGACGGGTTTGCCTATGAGTTATTGCAGTGGTGGGATGTGGCACAAGGCGTGTATGCAACCAAGGTACATGATTGCTGTGGAAGTTCGGCTCGTGATATTGATGGTTACGTGAGGATGCTCTGTCTGTGTGGAGAGTGGGAGCGCGCTCTGCAGGTCGTGAAGGACACCTACAAATCCCTCGACCAACCATCGTCCACCATTGCGCAGTCGGGTGCGATGGCAGCGTGGATCCTTGGTAAATGGGACGACGTGAAAATGTTGATAGAGCGGCTTCCAAACAAAGAGAAGGGAAATATTACGCTTCGACACTTCTTTCAAAACGCCACGCTTTTCCACCAAGAGTTCGGTTGCCGGGCACAATGGGATTGTGGGGTTCAGGACGGGCAGAGGCGCTTGGAGACTTCGCCCCAGGTAGAAGCCCTCCGCGCGTCTATCATGCGGGCGAAGATGGAGGTAGATGAGAGCCTTAAAACGTTGTTGCCACTCAGTTACGCGCACGCATACGAAAACCTCACCATGTTGCAGCACTTCACCGAAATGGAGGAGCACATTGCCTACATGGAGTCGCGAACGGAGGAGTTTCGGGGCCAACTTCGGGAGCGTTGGAACCGTCGCTTCGCTGCACTGAAGCCGGATTCGCTTATGCCCAACCTACGGTCCCTTATGCTCCACTCGCTTGTGCTAAATGCGAGTGAAATGTCCGTGATGGTTGTCAACTTCTGTGAGCGGACTGGGACGAATTACCCTCAACTGTCAAAATGGGCTATGGAGTGGCTTAAGCAAGGCAAGTTTCCTCGTGCCAATCATTTAAGTCAGTCGTGTCACGTACTTCCTGCTACTCCGGTCAGTTTAGAGCCGTGTGTGGCCATAACATACATTGGCCAAGTGTGGAGTGGCGGTCAGCGGCAAAAGGCAGTGCAACTGATGGAGAATTTCCTGGAGGAAACGCATTCTACACTGGAAGAGCAGCAGCCAGCTGCCTATGGTGTCGCGCAACTTCGTTTAGGTATGTGGAAGCAGGAGATGTTTGCAGATTCTTTTTGGAAGGTTGAACACCGCCAGGAAGTTTTACGGCACTTCCATGAGGCGGTACGCGCCGTGCCCGGAAGCTGTGAGGCGTGGCATAGTTGGGGGTTAATGAACTACCGAGTGCAGCAACGCGATTGCTCACTATCTCGTTATGAGCAGCGCCTCTTCGTCGAAGCCGCGCATCAGGGGTTTGTTGCGGCTATCTGCCGCAGTGCAAGTCCCTCTACTGCTCTTCCTGGCGTGATGCGTCTGCTTCAGTTGTGGGTTTTCCATAATGGAATGTCATTACTGAAGGAATCGGTGGCAGACAGCGTCGCCCGAATCCCCACTGATTATTGGGTACAGGCAATTCCGCAGCTGATCGGTCACTTGCGCAGCGCAAGCCACGATGTACGTGACGTTGTGAGTATGATTCTTCAACGACTGTGTGTTGCACATTCCCAAGCTGTTGTTTTTCCGCTGTTAGTTGTGCTTATGTCCGCTGATGGCGGTGGAGGGGAGACGCACTCTCGTCGGAAGGAGTTGGCGCGATCCATCATTAACAATCTTCCGAAGCGCATCCGCGCTGAGGCGGAGTTAGTAGCCACCCTCTTAATTAATGCATCGGCGACTCCCATTGAACGGATAGGGGAAAGTCTCAGTGCGGTGGCGACGGCATGGAACCCGAACGCAGAGTACGAAGAAGACAAGGAAGAGGTACGACGAAAACTAAGATATGTGCTTGATGTGTTCAATACTAACCGGCGTCAGCTGCTCTACAACGTGGGTGATATTGGCCAGTATGTGAGGATTGTCATGGAAGAGGACGCGTGCGGCCGCAGGGAGAAGGCAAGTGGCATCCTCACCCAACTAGTGGAAGAAATCACGAAGCACATTTCGGAGAAACTGGGAAAAGAGCCTCAGAAGGCGATGGAACCGCTACTGAACCTCCGCAATCTTTCAATAGCAGTGTTTGGAGAGTATGATATTCAGTACACCAACTTTCCTACTATCGCGTCGTTTAGTTCAAAGCTTGATGTTATTCCCTCTAAGAAGCGTCCACGCCGCATCCGCCTCAGCGGCTCTAACGGTTGCATGTACACATATTGCCTCAAGGGAAATGAAGATATACGTATGGATGAACGGGTCATGCAACTGTTTGGTATGGTGAATGTTCTATTAAGTGATGCCAAAACCGCGAAGAGTGCATTCATACACCGCTTCCCAGTAATCCCCATCAGTGATAACGTTGGCCTGCTCGGTTGGGTAGAGCACGCGAACACCATCAACAATACCATCTGTACTCACCGCAACACCATTTCAAAGGTACGAACGCATCATGAGTCCAACACCCTTAGGGCCTATGTTGAAACCATCGGGAGTTGGGAGAAACTCAGCATGATACGTCGCACAGAAATACTGGACTACGTCATGTCGCAGAAGGATTGTGAAGCAGTGGATGTTGCGCGTGCCATGTGGCATCGGTCAAATACAGCGGAGCAATGGTTGGAGCGCCGCACGGCCTTCACGCAGTCGTTGGCCACCATGTCGATGGTTGGTTACGTGCTTGGGCTTGGGGATCGTCATCTGGGCAACATTCTCCTTTCGATGTCCACTGGAAAAATCGTACACATCGACTTTGGTGACAGCTTTGATGTTGGTCGGTTGCGCCATGTACTTCCAGAAACCGTTCCATTCCGGCTCACGCGCATGCTAACGAATGCAATGGAAGTGTTTGGTGTGGACGGTGTTTTCCGTGCCTCATGCAACCGCACACAGTCAACGCTGCACAAGAACGCAGACAGTATCATGGCGCTTCTCACCGCCTTCGTACACGACCCCATTGTTCAGCACAAGGGGAAAATGCGGAACATGATGGAGAAGAGCCGCACCCCGCAGAACATTGTAGAGCGCATACGTAACAAACTTCGTGGGACGGAAATGGCGGTGAGGAATGCTGATACGGTGATATTTAACACGGTGCTGGAGAGTTCACGAAGGCCGGACCTTCTCTACATGTCACATGCCTTCAATGATGTTGCGAAGCGGACGGTGGTGAATGGACGGACAACAGAGGAGCAGGTGTCGATGTTAATTGATGAGGCGACGCGATTGGAGAATTACGCCGCGCTCTACTTTGGATGGGGACCGCTGTGGTGAAGGGGACCTTGCTGCAACTATGTGCACACTTATATTATTTCACTTAGTGTAAATATATATATTTATTTATTTATTTGTATACCTCAGTGCTTATTTCGTGCCCTTATCCTGCTCCCTTACGGTCACCTTACAGAGAAAAATAAAATTAAAATAAACCAATGATCCAATAAACAATAACAAAACGCATTAGTTACCCCCTCTTTCCCGCTTCGATTTTCGCTGTTTCTTTTTTTTTCCTTTTGTTTTTTGGGGGGTTTGGGGGTTTTTTCATCACCCCCAACCCCTATCTTCCTGTATTTCATTATTATTACTATCACTGCAGTTCATGAAGTGTTTGTGGGCGCTGTTATCATTATGGTCCTTTTTTGTTTGTTTGTTTGTTTGTTGTTGTCGCTGATGGTGTTCCTCATGTTGATTGAAACACGCCCCTGTGCATATGTGTGTGTGTGTGTGTGTTTGTTTGTTTGTTTGTTTGTTTGTTTGTTTGTTTGTTTGTTTGTTTTTTAACCTCATCCAATTTCCCCACTACTGATGCTGCTGTTGCTAATAATAATAACAATAACAGTAATAATATCATCATTATTATTAAGAAATTATTCCTCTTTTTTCCCCTCCTTTTTGAGTCTTATTTTCTTTTCTATGAAGGAGAAAAGAAGAGAGACTTTTTTTGGAGTTACGGCAGAGGTAAAGTAAGTGGATGATTGAAGTGGGAAGGAGGGGTTGTTATTGACCTTTTTTTTTTTTAAAAAAAAAGACGAGAAAAAAAAAATATATATATATATATATATATATATATGTCACCGTTGTTCTTCAACCCTTGTTTTGTTACAAATCCTTCTTGTTTTCTTTTTGTTACCTCTTTCTTTATTTCTCTCCCTCTCTCTTCCTTCTCCCTAACGCGCGAACACAAACAGTTCTCAAACCTTCTGTTCCTCCCCTTTATCTCATTACCCTTCTTTCTTTTTCTTTTTGTTTTGTATTTTGGTTTATTTTTATTCTCCCCTTAACTGTCTACCCTTTCTTGTTTTGATTCCATTTTATATATCACAGCGCTCACATATTTACACCCAATACACGCAACTCTGCGCATTTCTCATACACGTACGTAGATATATTAAGGGAGAAAAAGTAAAAATAAAAATAAAAAAGAGAAAGACAAAGACAAAGAAGGGGACGAAGGGACTACTTTTAAAAAAAAAAAGTAATAATAACAAAAACGAAATTAAGAAGATGAAGACGATGAAAATGAAAATGAGCGAAACGTAATTCCTCCAAACGGGACCACTAACGCCAGGGAATACACGCAATAAAAACAACAACAAAAAAAAACAAAAACGAAAACATGAACGAAAATACAAAGTCAAAACTCAACTCAGGTGCATGCGGATGCGGAAGGGTCAAAAAAAAAAAAAGCAAATCAAATCAAATCAAAATGGTGAAAAAGTGGTACGAGAGCACTTCGGAAAATTTGCTGCCGATGATTTATTTATATTTCCCCTCAGACAAGGAAGGAAAAAGAAATTAGGGAGTAGAATGAAGTGGAATGGAATGCTGGAAGTGTCGGACTTCATTTTTTCTTTAAAAAAAAAAAACAACAACAACAACAAAACAACTTAGCAAAACAAACGAACAAACAAAATCAGAAATATGCTCCAATAAATATAAGAGCGTCTACAAGCAAAAAAAAAAAAGAAAGAAATGGAAAGCAGTTAAGCGGAACCCCCAAAAATTGTAAGGTAAAATTTTTTAAAAAAATAGGAAAAGCAGTGAGAAATGGAATTGCGAATGGGGAGGACTAACATTCCACTGCGATCCATCCGGTGTTTCTTTCGTGGAGAAGTGGTGGTGGGAAACGAACAACACAAAAAGAAAAGAGAAAAAGAAAAGGAAAGGAAAGGAAAACATAAGGGGGAGGCTTATCCCTTTTTTAATTTTTTTTTTAGTTTTGGTGTTTGGTTCCTTTGCTTCTTCTCCTTCTTTGTTTCGTTCTCCTTCTTAGCTTTCAAATATTACATATTTCACTTGTATTTGCAATGATTTTGTTTCTTTATTTCGCCCACGTGACTTTGTTCCCGTTTGCTTTTTTCCTTTGGGAGTTGGTTTGTTTGTTTGTTTTTCCCCGCGCTGCTGCGAATAAATTGTCCATTCCTCCGCTCCTTCACCCGAATTCAGTCAATTATGATGTTTTGATTTTTATTTTTTGATTGTCGTTAATTTGTTGTTGCTCTTATTTTCTTATCGTCTTTTTTTTTTGTTGTTATTATTGGTTTGTTCATTCGTTTGTTTGCTGGCGTAATGGAGGTGAGACAACAGTTACAGATTTTTCCCCCTCTTAATTTAGCATTCCGAAGTAAAATGTTTATAATGTTACTTATAGTTAATGCTCAGATATTATTATTATTATTATTATTGTCAGTATTTTGTATGTATTTTGTGTGACTATTGTTTTGTTGGTGTTGGTGCTCCCCTTTTATTGGTTGGTTATGAACGATATTCTTTCCATATTCAATGGAAAATCGTTAGGTTCCCTTTAAATTTATTTATTATTATTATTACATGGTATGTCTTGTTTTAATATATTCTTTTCTTTTCTTTTTGTTATTTCCTTTTGTCTTTTCGTGTGTGTGTGCGTGTGTTTGTGTCTGTTTGTATTTAAATTAATATAATTGACGACACGGGTGGGAGGAGGACTTATAGAAGGAAGCAGAGGGTTTTTCAGATTTGTGTTTATGGTGGCAGCTTGGGGGAAAAAAGAGAGAGGGAGGGAGGGAGAGAGAGAGAGAGAGAGAAGGAATAAGAAAAAAAAAAATTAATTTTAAAAAAGAAAAGAAAAGGGGTCGTACAATTTATTAGTCAGGGAATGGATGTGCAGGGAAACAAGATGTAATAAAGGTCAAGGAAAATTAAAGAAGAAAAAGAAAAAAAAGATGTTTGTTCAATGATTGTTGGCATCCTTATTATCATCATCACGTATTTCTTTTTTCCCTTTACTTCTCCTTCACCGATTTTGTTGATTTATGTATTCATTCCCATATAAACCCACGACAATATTGTGAAAGAACCAGTGATAATGCGGTATTATGCATAGTAAAATCACGACAAAAGGAAAGTGAGGGAAAAAAAAAAGGAAGCAGAAAATTAAAGTAACGATTGAAATGACGTTTTTGGAATGGAAAGGAAGAGAAGGAAAGAGAAAAAAATATGAGCAAGATGGAAAAAAGCGAGGTTGGGGGAGGGAAAAAAAGGAAGAAAAAGTGAAATAAAATAAAATGGGAAACTGGCACAGTTTGTTTAGTAGGGTGTGAAGAAATGAATGTGCATGCCTCTCTCACTTTGCGTGCGTGTATGCTTTTTTTTTCTGTTTAGCGTCAATGGCTCAAGGTATGTAGAAGATCCTCAGCAGTGGTTCAGTCAGGTAAAGTAAAACAAAAAAAAAATAGAGGACAGTACAGGGAATCACGAATAAGAAAAAAAACTAGCAAGTATAGTTGACATCAAATATGTTTTGTTAGTTGCTTCCGATTTACCATTGTCATCATTATCATCTTGTTCTTTCTATATCGGAGTCTCCTCATTTTTTGCGGAGTGTCATCGCATTACGTTCATTCTTCCACATATTTCACTGCACACACGTACACTGCATCCGCTGCCTTCAAGAGAGAGGGGGGAAAAGAGGGAGAGCACCAAAGTGCCTTGGACGGGAAGCGAAAATAAGTAATAAGGAACATTAATAATCATAATAACAATAACAATAAAAGTTAGACGACGAAGAACAAAAAAAAAAGAAATAAAAAACACAAAAAGATAACAGAAACAGGAGATGATAGTACTTCCCACTTTTGATTTCCCGCAGCTGGAGGATGGTCACGAACCACTGACATTACGGCAACAGCAGCAGCAGCCACCTCGTGGGGAACTGGTTAATTTGGTCCACGTGTTACCGTTTGGTCTTGCGATACAGCAACGGGCCCTCCTCACCGCTCGGCTCCTAATGGAAGAGCGACAAAAACCATCACGACGGCACGAGGACCCGAATGCTGCGGGTGCCTCCGATGGTGAAGACGACAGTGAGGGCGATGGTGATGGCAGTGGCGAATATGGAAGAGGAGGAGGGGGAAGCTTTCAGCAACAGCAATCGTACGCATCGCGACGCAAGAAGTTTGTGAAACTGACAGAAGAGGATTTGCAGGTTGACTGGTATGAGATACTTGGCTTAGAGCAGAGCGGAGGTGCGACCGATGAACAAATTCGCACCGCCTACCGACGACGTTGCCTTGAAACACATCCAGACAAGCAGAAAGATCGATCAGATGCGGCCTTCAAGAAGGTGCAGCGTGCCCTTGACATCCTCGGTGACCCCGAAACGCGATTGACATACGATTCCTCACGCCCTTTCGATGACACAATACCGGCAGAAACTCTACCAACAGGAGCCGACTTCTACGCAATATTTGGTCCTGTATTCGAACGCAACAAAAGGTGGAGCACGGACCCTAGTCTCCCTTCTATTGGGAATGACAAAACAAGTTTGGAGGAAGTTAATAGGTTTTATGACCGCTGGGTGCGTTTTCAGAGCTGGCGCGACTTCTCACACATGGTAGAGCTTGATGAAATTGATGATAGCATGTGCCGCGAAGAAAAAAGGTATTATATGCGTGAAAATGAGCGGCAACTTAACTGTTTACGCCGTGAGGAACAGCAGCGGTTGCGTACGTTAGTTGAGCGAGCCCGCAAAAATGATCCGCGGCTACGGCGCAAGCGTGAGGAGGACGAGGCGAAAAGGCAACGCGAGCAGAAGGAACGGGAGGACCGACGACGTCAAGCGCGTGAGGAGGGGGAGCGGCGGCGTGCAGAGGAAATGGAGCGCGAGCGTCAGAAACGGGAGGAGGAGAAGCGGAAGATAACAGACACAAAGAATGCCATTCGTCAGGCAAAAGATGATCTGATTGTCTTCCTGGAGGAGCACGGCCTTCTAGACGAGACGGCAACGAACAAACTTTTGCGACATGCAGTGCGGCGGCCTAACATAGGGTGGATATTTTCGAAAATTAACACTGCCGAGGAGGCTGCGGGTGTTGTCTCTGAGGTGAAAAACAAGGATACGACACGCCGCGCGACGAGCACAAAAAGCGGTACGTCCAGCAACGTGGCCTCTCGCACTACCGACGAAAGTGAAGAAGATACTGAAGTTGAAGCCGTCATTTGCTTTAACGAACTAGTTGAGGAAAAGGAGCGCCAAATCGGTCTGACCCGGTATGGTGAAGCTGTCAAAGCCAGGCCCGAACCCAAACCACAGGAGGCAAAAAAGAAGACCGTTCCTGAATCAGTGAACAAACACGCAAAGGAGTGGGATGAGGAGGACTTGACGCGCCTGCAAAAGGCGACGGCCAAGTTTCCCCCGGGTACAGTGGAACGCTGGAGTAAAATCGCTGAGCAGTTGCGCGGTAAGTTTACCGAGGAAGAGGCAATGCAGAAGGTGAATGAAATAACTGCGGGTCTCCATCGCAGTGGCGGTCAAACGGGAGTCGCCTCCGCCAAGCAACCGACGAGTGCAGTTGAGGGAAGCGGTGCAACCGCAGGAGGGGCCAACTCTCAGGTCGCTTCCGTGGAGGATTGGACGGTGAAGCAACAAAAGATGCTGGAGTTGGGTTTACGGGATTTAAAGGATTACAAGGAAAAGGATAAGTTTCAGAAGATTGCGGCGATGGTTGATGGAAAAAATGCCAGGGAATGCTTCGAGCGGTTTAAGTATCTCTGTGCTATGAATAAGCGCAAGTAGCAATTTTTTTTTTTTTTACTCGCCTCCCTATAAAACATACATGGTCGCGGTGCACGATACTCTTTCTCACCTTAAAAGTAAGTGTACGTGAGGTTAACAGTGGTATCGGCGCGCTGGGCGCCGCCACCGGGCATGCGGTTGCAGTACCCCTTCCAAAGTAAATATCGTACAGTCACAAAGCTGGAAGTTCAAACTCCGGATTTTCTTCTTTTTTTTTTGTGTGTGTGTGGTGTTGCGGTTTTCTTCGACAGAACTGCACGATTTGATTCTGTGTTGCCGTCTGTCCCAAGCCCTACACAACTGCAAAAAAAAAAAACAACTTTCCCACCTTTCTTGCCATTCACTCAACACACACACAACAAACAAACAGCTCCTGTCACGGGTTTTTGTCCATTGGGAAAATAGGGTTGGGAGCAAACTGGAGGTTGTAAAGGAGAAGGGAGGGAAAAAGGAAACAAGGGGGCGGCGACGTGCTCCCAGAAAAAATAAATAAATAAAATAGGTAACAGTAACGTGGTTACAATTCGTGTATGGACTCCTTTGGAAACCAGAAACATCCGATGAGGCAACAACAACAACAACAACAGTCCCCTGGGTACCCTGACCAATCTTCATGGGGAGGAACGCAACAGAATGCGATGCTAGAGATCGGGATGCAATACGGGCAGAATGTCCTTCAAGAAAAAAGTCAAGGTTTTATGAGCTACATATCCGTCGTCACGGGATTCCGCCGTTATTTTCGTGTAGATAACCAGTACGTCAAACGCAAGCTCACTATGTTGCTATTCCCTTTTCTATTCAGCATGAAAAAAACAGAGGGTTATAGCAACAACGACTATGAGGAAAGGCGGTATCCTTCAGGATTTGGGGGCGATTCGCCTCCTCCGATGCAAGGCGGCAGTTGGTCACCGACATCAACACAAAGCACGGAACAGGTGCCTCCACCAACTGAAGACGTACATGCATTTGACTTATATGTGCCACTGATGGGTGCTATAACGTACGTAATCCTTTCTGGTTTCCTCTATGGACTACATCACAACAGCGTGCCGAATGAACAACTTGTAGGACCCGCTTGGTCGCTGCTATTTTGGCTTCAAGTGGAAGTTTTCATTCTGAAGCTCGTGTGTCACCTTCTTCGCACCACACCGGCATCAACCATACTCGAGCTCACCGCACTATGTTCCTACAAATACATCACGATTTGCCTTGCTGTGTTGCTGAGAGAGGTTTTGCGTTTGGAAGGTGAAACTGTGTATACTTGGGCAATACTTTTATATGTTGTGCTTGCCAATGCCACATTTGCCGCCAAAACTTTGATGCGCTCGCACCAACGAGAGCAACGCGTTCCGTACAACGCAAAGGTTTTTGCATATGTTACTGCGCTTCTGCAGGCACCCATGACTCTTTGGCTCGCGATACGGCCCTTTCAATAGGCACGTGCGGCTGATAGTCACGTTCCCATTCATGTGTGTTGTGCGTGCCAATTGATATTCCACATATGGTGGAACTGCAAGGAAGTTGGTTTGTCCCTTGCGCTGTTCCACACGCAGCTTTCATTAGTGTTATTGGTGTTGTAATTGTTGTTGTTGTTGTTGTTGTTGTTGTTTTTTATACAGTTGGTTTACCTGACACTTCCTTCCTCAACCTGAAACCTATCGCGGTGCCTTCTTTTGTGTTTTGTGTGTTTCCGCCGTATTCTTCAACCGGTACCTGTGCATAATGGCCACCGAAGCGGAGAAGGCGCAGGTAGGAACGCATCCCATCCAAGAAACAAATAAATTAATTAGTAGTTCGAACGTAATGAATAATGAGCGACCGGCGGCGTGGAACTTGAAGGGCCGCAGCGCAGTTGCCGCCTTCGATCCCGTTACACGCCACCGTATCCTCCAGTCGCAAACAATGGCCGCTTGCTTTCATCGTCCGCTAATGGCAACGATGGAGGACCTCATTTCCGTGTCGTACGTCGGCGGATTGAGTGGTCCACTGCGCAAACCTGAACCGTTTATTTGCCTTATTGCGAGGGTGCTGCAAATAACGCCAAACACCGCTATTGTGATGGCAATGCTTCGGCAGGACGTGCATAAATATTTGCGCGTTGCGGCACTCTTCATCATTAGGCTTATTGGAAATGGCACCGCGATGCGTGAGGCTCTTCGGATAGGATGGAATGACTACAGGAAAATACGCGTCTATGGAAGCAAAGATGATTGTACATGTGAAACTAAAAGCCGAGATGGTGAAAAAGCGGATACGAATGAAGTGGAGGGGGAGGCGCTGGTGGCGGCGCCAATTCACGCAATCATGTGCGTAGATGAAATCACGGATCGTTTGTTCAACACCGGGCGAGAGGGTTACAGCAGCACATGGTTAGGAGTTAACTTTTCTCCGCTCCTGTGAAGCACCCTGTCGCCGCGTACAGTTGGGGACGCGATGGGTGCAATATGGAAGGAAAATTAACTGTGACGGGTGCGACGTCACCGGAATAGGGGGCATTTCTCCTGCAGAATCAGTCCCCGGAACGTAACCCCGTCCCCGTGCTCTCGATGTTTCTCCTCTCTTTCTTTTTTTTAAACTCGTGCGTGCAAGGAAATGAGAAAGGAGTAGGAAGTTCTCCCTTCGGTTTGTTTCCACATCCCAGGATTCCGTTCAGATATTTTCACGGTACCGGTGCCGGGATCTGTGCCCGTGTTTTGCGATAGGAGTTCGACGCGGATGTGGTGGTAAACAGACATTGAGGAAAGGGAAGCCTTCAACACAAATGGAAAGCGCTGACGGAAGGAATCACACGAAGCAGGAATGAGGAGGCGGTTCGAAACATCGGCCGGATGCGCAACGTAAGTAATAGGGATTTGGGGTTCCTAAAACCGACGAATAAATTTAAAGACGCCCAGTCTTGCAGCACCCGCTACACATTCCATGCGAATGTTTTGCGTCGTCTGGAGAGTCCGCGAGCAACAGGCTCCAACGGCGGTTTACCTTCGATGGGGTGGCTGGCGCCACATCTCCTCATTCGTACGGGAGCGACTTATGTGTTGCCCTCCTGAGGAAATAACTGGAAGGGAGAAGCGGAGCGGCTCAACCCAATACTGGAAAGTTCACACAGGAAGCCGTTTAGGCGCAAGCACGTATGGTGGTATCACCACCTGAGTTTCGTGTTTTGTAGGGAAATTAAACAAACCCTAACTCATAAATGCCTCCGCCCGAGTGCTTCCTCTCCTCTTTGAATCACCCATCATCCGCATATGGTGGATGCGGGGATTTGTTGTCATTATTATCGTTGGCGTTACTTGCGAGCAGCGGCCGCATGCGACTACTGGTCCCTCTCCTTTTTTAGTTAGCGGAAAGGGACGGTCGCAGGAGGGGAAGCGTTTAAAGTAATTTACAAATGTGAAGGTGGAGAATTCAGCACCGTGTCGCCGCGTGGTCCGCAATTCCCTTTCAGCAAGCACACGTGGGAGCCGGGGTTCCGTGAAGGTCTTCCAGACCACCCAACACCACGACTGGAGGAAAAGGCCCGCGTTATGCCTTCATTTTCATATTTAAGGGCGAGGAATTTAAGAACAAAAACAGATAAGAAAAACGAAAGACAAGGCGCGGCACATTTGCAGCAACCGTGCGCGTACTCATATTTATAGTGAGGTGGACTGTACTAGATGTCAGTGGCAGCAAAGAAAAACAACTAGAGCAATAACAACCGCTAGCCGCATGGCGGAACGCGACGGCCCGCACCCACACATAACGGTGTCCGCAGCTAAGCGCACTTCATTACTTACCGTGTAATGCAAATATCAACCCGGCAATCGTGAAGGAAGTTAACTGACCCATCCCTCCTTCAGGTGGCAAAACGACCCCGGTTTCCATTTGCAATTCACTTAAGCCTCTGTCCCGGTTCCATTCAACATCCCCGCCAAATGCCAGCTCCAGTCAGTTAGCATCCTGCTTCCCCAACACGTAAAAAATAAATACGGGATTGGTCCCGATGCTTCGTTTTCCCCTCTCCTCCACATCTTTGAATTATCGACGGGTTTAAGCGGCCCGTTTCTTCAGCACCGTGACACAATTAGCCGAGACTGCTCTCACCCCCATCCGAAGCAGCGATACAAACAGAACACAATGTACCACAACAAATACCAACACAAAATGTTCACAAATCACAGCACTCCTTACCCACAACTCCGCGTACGAAAGCACACAGAGGAAAAATTGTACACTATTTCACACGGAGGCTGTGGGTGTCACAAATATCCAATCATCGCTGAAAACAAACATAAGCACGACAACGAATGTGAAGGAAATCCCAACCACATACACGTGTACCCAGGACTAAACACTATCAGGCTGGCACTTTGGATTGTAAGTCGAATCTACGCAAAAGACAGTGTTCAGCGATAGGCTTGCACAATTCCTCCTAGAACTTGAGAAACCCCCTACTCACCATAAGCTGTACTTTCTTCATTCTGGAGGAACACTCCACTCAAGGAGAGACTACATACAATGTTGCCTTCCGTATAAGTGGAAATTGTAACCCCTCGCCCCTGTACATTTGGATCGTAAAAAGGTATGTAGAAGTCTTGGGACCCCAAATACGGTATTACAGCCATAGCGAATGGTTGACAATTAAATTGTCAGTAACCCGCACTTGCCCCTTACAACTAGTTCCAACCTAACCTATACAAGTCATTAATAAGACAAATATAGTATTATCTGACACAGATAGTAATAAGCTAATAGCACACTGACAACGCAGCATGATACACAAAAAGAGTTACATAAAGTTTTTAGCTCCCTTGAGATGTCATGGCATCACCAGAGAGCTCTCAAAATAAACCACCGCTATCTTGATAACGGCACTCAGCATTGCTGGCAGTTACTGCTAAACAAAAAAAAATGATACAACATTCATTATTCATCTTAACAAAACAAATTCATATGATATTACTTATACACTCACATATTTAAGAATTAAACAATATGCACACGTGTACATGCACAAACCATAAAAAACAGGATGCTACGCAACAATGTTGGTAACGTAACAATAAACTAAAACATACAAAAAAGGGAAAGAATTAATAACATAACAACACCAGTTTTCACATCTATATAATAGAAACAATCATTATTCACTTCAGTATCATCACCTTCACCGGCATCCTTACCTCGGTTACTTTTCCATAGCCCAGCATCACCACCAAGTTTCACCTCAAGAAATATTTCCTCTGCCTCATGTTGGAATTCTTCCAACTCATGAAGATGACTGTCAGACTCTTTGGCATACTTCGTCATTTCTTGCAGTTGCTCAGTAGCGTTAGTGAGGCGGTTGTACCATGGAATTCCACCATTTTCAAGTGTGTGATTGTAACTGACACATGTGAATCCAGCAGTGTAACCCAGGCAGGTGTGATTATCGTTATGGTCTGTTTTCACATAACCGAAAATACCCCTGACCTGATAGCCATTCTGTCCCAAATTCAACAACGCATCAAACTGAGCTAGCGCACTCTTTAAGGCTTTCACATTAGATGCAACATTTTTGTATGCACAAGCCTTACTAATCACATCCCATGCCTCAGTATGGTTGTATTTTATGTTTTTAGGGTCACATTTGTTGTTATCACCTTGACAAGAATCAGCCATCATGGTCCAACTACCATTTTTAGGTCTCCTTATTTCATCCTTGCAAGGGCAGTTATATCCATAATATATATTGTCATCACTGCTGTCTTCGACATCTGAATCACGATTGTTCCTTCTCTCTTCTTTCTTAACAATGTCGATAGCCTCTCCCACACATAGGCAGAAGAAGTCATTAATTAGTGTCTTTCCAACTAGCTTGTCTCCAAAAGAACCGCAGCTCGTGGCTGCATTGTAGACACTATTGAACAGCAGTGATTTGTTTCCTCTCATGGCTTCCTCCAGAGTTTTATTCTCATTTCTTGCCACATCCACAGCGTCGCCATACACAGCTCTCAACATATTATCTTTAGCAGAACGACTTGCATTCAAAGCTTTTGTCCTATTCACCTCTATTTGCTCCTTAAGCTTTTTAGCCTTCTCAAATAGTTTCTTCATCTCCTGATATGCTGTCGTGCTGTTAGATGAATTGCTCGAGCCCTTATTGCCACCAACAGCTTCTGCCTCACTGACCATTTCCTCCAAATTCTTCAGAATCTCTCCTTCCTTCTCACGATTCTTAAAGGAGGGTTGTGGGGCCTCTGCTTGCGTGATTCGGTAAATCTTGCAAAGTGTCTCGAATTCACCAACGTTGTGGTGCTTTTCTTCTTGACGGACATTATCCCTGATCGCCCTCCAATCAATCAACTCGGGGGTCCACTTGAAAGACCACATATCACCCTGAGAGGAAGGAGATAAGACAGCCGCAAGCAACGCACTGGCAAACACTGTTTCGCGCCTCATCGTGATTTTGCCTCTACATTCATTAGTCAAAGAGAGGAGCGAAAGCTTATCATTGCAACAATTATTGTTATTGACAGACACACTCAGCAAACAAATACATCAATGTATCGAAATTAATAAGTGCCTGGGACAAATCAGCTGCTGCAGCATCCAACAAAGGGGGAGACACACACCAATACACATATTTACATGGGCTCACCCTCCTAAGCTGCATATTAACATTAAACACCCTCACAGCTGTTTTCCCATTGATTGTCTTACTCTTACATATATCCGCATACAATAAATCCACTTTCTTAAGCACCATGCTAGGTCCTCCACTTTCCCAAATGGGTTGTGCTCCAGCCTTTTTGATTTCCTCAACAAGCTTATCCATTCTCCTATCGAGCACCTGCACTTTTATGTTAAAATTATCCAAATCCTCCACTGGGTCCATTAGCTCCAGTCGCTGCTTAATAGCTTTATTCGCTAGTACATTGCGTGCTTAATTCGAACGCACGTGTTACCCTTATCCAATGCACACAACTCTGCTGCTGAGCCTCATTTAGCACATACTCCTCCTTTCATACACATATTGACAATACTCTTTGGTCCCCTCTTTGTAAACATGGACAGCTCCTTGCCTCCCATTTTCTTAAATCACACACTCTTAAATGTAACAGTTAAATTTTCAAAACACTTTCATTAGACACTTGTGCTTATTATTGAAACCTTTCATAATACTGTGATATGATGGAATATTATGCTAGTTGCCAACATACAAAACAGTCCCAGAACAACAAGTGACCTTCCCCGTCAGCATCTCATTTATATTATATGCGACATGCAAAATAATCAGCATCCTCTGTTAACTCTTGCCATCCTCACTCCATATGCAAAGAGCAATAACACACTCCACAACCCCAGAACAAAAATAATGGAGGGGTAGCCATATTTATCATCACTCACGATTAAAATAACTCAAAACAGAGACACTCCAACGAAAGAAATTATAACCTACGACAAACATGTAAGTACGCGCATGCAAAGTTATGTATATTTATTATTATTATGATTGTGGTGAGGAGGAGTTATTTCTATCAATGCACTTCCTCATAGTAATACAACTGGTACTATTCCTACTTCCAATAAGATTCGTGTCGAGTCGCGGTTAGTCAACATTGCTGTTTACTTCGCTAAAGCATGAGCAGTTTAAAAAAGTATTTGACATCAGGAGGAGGAATACAAAAGACAATTGGTCATCAACAACGGAAAACAATGAAGGGAAAAGTGAAGATGTCGCATACTTCAACTAACAGAAAGAAAACATTTCCATTTCACTAAACAATTAAAGTCATTTACAGAGCCACTCATAAATAAATTATCCCGTGGAATGGGGCAGCTGCTTATGCTTCCACTGACACAATCCCATAATGGACGACATTCGCCATATTGGGATACAGACTTGCCTATTTAATATCGTCCCATACCTTGCTAACTGTCTCCATAATAACTTCCTAGTGCGTATTTGCTTTCACAAGAGCATTCGATAATATATTGCTTACTTCCCTGACACATTCATTACCTTCAGCGAATAATACACCAGCCTTAGCTACAAGATATCCCATTACACTCCAATAAGATATATGTTATCCCTGTCTCTCACTTTCACTCCGACATCAAACATACAGTACGCTATTGTATACTTCCCCATTAACAAACAAATGCTGCTGTTCACCACAAACATACAGTTCAGTTCATTCAAAAAACAACTAAGATAACACACAAACTCATTTAGCATGTATTTTGGGAAATCATATACTGATGCGCACGCACCTGCTGCAACACAACATATCACAACAAATATAAACATAAAATATTCACTAATCACAACACTCGTTACCCACAATTCCATATTCTAAAACACATACACTACTTTAAACGGAAGCAGTGTGTGTCACAAATGTATAATCTTAGTGGCAAAAAATGTTTTATGCAGTATAACACTGAATAACACAACCAACACTACTACAAGGGATGTTAAACCCATTAGGATATGCTGCTGCTTTTTCGTTCTTAATACATTATTACCTATCATATATCCATCATCCACACTTCCCTTGCGTTTCCTTACGCTCTCGCTGAAACGTTTACAGAGAATCAGGCTCTGGGATAACAATTCTTTCAATCTACTTTGATGCCCAGTAGAGGAAACAAAGATCAGCTCTACATCACCGTACTGTTTGGTGATGCCCTCATATCCATTTCTGACTAACCTGGAGTTGCTGATAAGTTAGGGCACTATGTCACTGAACATTAGGGTGACAACACCATCCCTATGGTAGGTAACGAAACCTCCAGTAGTTCCCACTATGAAGGATCCAGCCCCTCCATTTGCAACATCTTCCGTACCCATGATCCAGCTTTCCATATTGTTATTGGCTGTGAATTCAACCAGTTAGTTGTATAATTATTTGTGTAACCAATATACCATCATTTGGCATATCTTCAGTGAAAGACATATTACATTTGCTTGGAGATCCAGCTGGTTTGCGCTTGTGGTCATTTATTCCACCACTCACGGATCCATTTTCTGAGGAGACGGCTCTCTCGTTCACAAGACAACAACCATTCGCGTTAACATCTGTTTGTTCAAACACCATTACCAGATCCTTCAACACTTGTCCAATTGACAATGATGCATTCACAACATGATTAGACACTCTTACTTCGTTTAAATAACTTGCATCTATTACCTGTCCAGGTTCATCTATATTCTTCATTATCTTCCTCAACCCCTGCATTACTGTTTTCCCTTGCCTCTCCTTTATACCATTCTGACGTCACCACTCCTAAAATCCATCCAACATTCCTGTCGCCTCCGATTGTTATTTTCAAAAACATTAGCACTCACAACACTTAAGGAATAGCTGAGGTTACATAACCCCATGGCGATGCAGGCCACCCCAACTCACCGCCAGAGCCTGGTGCCGTACTCAGGTAAGAGAAGAAAAGCGACAGCAGACTACTCCACTAGGATTAAGTTCAGACGGAAAGTCCAAGGCATCAATTCACAGTGGGGCACACACCAGATCCGTTACAGAACGGGAATTATTCCCAGAAATAACCTGTGCACGTGCAAAAGAAAAGAAAAGAGGCACATTTCGCTTCCTCTCTCTAGAGAGCTGTGGCCTCATTATAAACGTTTTTCGTAAACTCTTTTCATAACTTTAACTGGACTGTCGGGCACACTCTACGGAAGAGTGGTGTACCGTTTTTATTTTAATATAACTTTTTTTCATGTTTTATGCATGCTTGCCATGAGAATAAATCTCAAATCGCAGGTAAGCGTATTCACACCGAACATAGGGATGTTCTCGCACCGTTGGCAGAGCTATTGTCACGACGTGCATCAGCCAGTGTGGCGAAATGACCCTGAGGAGTGGCATGTCCTGCGCGGTGGGCATGGAAGAGCACGGTGTTACGAATGATAAATAATGAACCTTATTCTCCGCCGGAGAGCGTCCAGGGGAGAAGCGCTCTTTTGTTAGAAAACGAGTCCCTGCCACTTGTGTATGCGACGCTCGTGGTATTCGCCAGTCATTGGAAAGGGGGAAAGTATCGTTTACACAATACTGCCGTAATGGTGGTCCCCCCCAAAAGTTTCAAGTGTTTGAATCGATCTTTCCTCTGTATCGATGCAGATGGTTACGTTGGCATAAGCGTCACGGTATTGTTCGCATCGTTGGGGAATCGGGCTATGCGTTGGTGAGGGCGAGAGGACAACGGGAAGCAATGAACCGGAAACAGTTTGGATGTACAGACACGGAGCGGCACTTCGTCCCTCTCCCCCTCTGATGTGTTGAGCGGCCGTTGCTCTTTTCGTGCAGCTGAGGGATTCGAGAGGCGGCGCCCCCCGGTCCAGTACCCGACTCCCTTGTGGCGGGAAAATTGCTGTCGCTTCTAATGGAAGTGCCCTTGATGTTGGAGGTGTTACAACTGCCATTTCACAACCGGCGGGTATCCGTGCCGTGAAGCTGAAGGCGCATTCGGGGGGTTGTCCGGCGGTTGTTCGCCGCGGCGGTTCCGTCAGTGGCCACACTTCGCCTTTTACTTTAATACTTTAGTGGGGGTTGTGTGCTTTAATTATTTACCCTGGCGATGCCGGCCACCTCAACGTGGTGTCAGGGTCCAGTACCCCGTATCATCGGGGGAAGCCAAGAGCCAGCAGCGTTCCTTTCATGGGGAACACTGCTGTGCTCCGGCTACGGCATCATACAGCACAGGGATCAGCAGCGTCTTGCTGGGACACCGTTTTTCATTTGTCGGTCCCTGGGCACGTGCCAGCGTGCCATCACCAGTATCATCCGCACTAAGATGCTGCTGTCCGGTGATGTGGAACTCCAAAAAAAAAAAAAAAAGAATTGCCAATTGGCATCTTTGGGAGGGTCCAGGGTGGGGTGTTTTTCGCCCCATCTGCTGTAATGTGTTCAAATGCGGAGCTACAACAAAAAATTATAGAGAGTGTGTTAGGATGAATAAAAAAGGGAGACTCTGCCACAGTCGCCAGACCAATAGCATCTCAGGGCTCTACGGTGATGGCTGATGGCTGCGCCAGTGGGGGGAAACTCTCACGAAGGCACGAAGAAAATTGCAAAAAAATTTAATTATTTATTTTTTTTTTCTTAAATGGTCCAATGTTGTCGGCTTGCGGAAGGGTTGGGCGTGTAGTCTTTGTCGCCGGTCCTCTTCCTCCTTTTTTTTCCTGCTGGGTACGGGGCGCATTTGTTATGTGTTTTCGGTCCGGGGCGTTATCTATTTTTTTTTTTCGGTTCGAGCCGCGCAAATTTACGTTCAAACCAGTAAAATACATGGGGTTGGGTCGGATCAATGTGGTAGAGAATTTTACACGAACGCGTGCGCTGTATGCATAGACGGGAAGAGGTGCATGGGGACATCCGTTTCTGTTGGATAAGTGGGTGCGTCTGTGTATTTGTTTCTTTTGTTCCCCAACGGCGTCACCATTGAAATGTGTTTTTTCTTTGCTTTCAGAGGTGCAGTGGAATATTTTGCTAATATTTGGTCGCGGTGCGTTTCTATCCGCTGTTAAGGCCAACTTTACGTGGTGTCTGTGTATTCGGTGAAGGTAAGCGCGGACATTGCCACCTGCTGGAATGAGGACCGTTTCATAGCATTAGTAGCGGCAACACTCTCCTGACATTGTGCTTCCTCACTACTTATTGGGAAATTTTTTTGGTGACATACTTTGGGTGTAATTATTTTGAACGGTTGGGGTGCAATATCCGAAAGTGCTGCCGATTGCTGCAGGCGCGGCTTATCTTTGAACATTTGTGTATAGTTTTTTTTTTTCACGGTAGGTGTTAGCATTAAATGTCACTTTTGAGATATTTTTGATGTTTTTTTTTTAAATCCTAGCCGCTACTCGATTTCACAGCGGTCTACGTTACAATCGGGTATTTTCGTTTAATTGCACCGAATCCGGACGGTATTAACTATAGAAACCACAGTGATGTTCTTCTATTCTCTATTTACGGCTGTCTCGTTGCAATTCCTGTTTGCTGTGTGGGTATGGCGATTGGTTCCCCCTTTTTTTTGTTTTGAATGTATGCAACATGTATATTTATAACCGTGTTGTTTGCAGGTTTTTTGTTAGGTAGGGCTGTTGGAAAAGCTAATGTTTATGATATCCCTCTTCCAAAGCAATTGGTGAAGTTACTGACATGCCGAAGGATTAGCTCCCACTTTATTATTTCGGCAACTTCCAGGGGGGAAAGGAGAAAACTAACCCTAGTCATATGAATCTCTTACGACAGCGAGTCGGCCGAACGGTCAATTTTCGCTGTCGGAGTCTTGAAGTATAATTTTCGTTCGATATGGATTAGATGTTGTAACTTCTTAATAATTTTGCGGTCATTTCTCGGTGTAGCGACAGATTTACGCACCGCACCGGGATTACGTGCGTTTCCAAGGTCTTTAACATTTAAAGCATTGTCAACAACTGCTGTCGGATTTTTTAAAAAATGTGGAATTAGAAATTATTAAATATCGTTTTGGTTACTCACAATAAGTAATTCTATGCCAACACGAAGTGACTTGGCTGGGCGCATTGCATATTTCGAATATGGAGTAATGAATATCTTTTTTTATCGTTATGTTGGGATAAATACGAAAAATATTACGCTTGTTGTTTATGTTCTACTTTGAATTTAGAATACATCATGTACGATGCAATAACAGAAGTTCTTCCAATAATTTAGACAATGAAGCCTCGCACGCTTAATTTGTTTATATAAAGTGTGTTGTTGCTGATTCTTTTTGGTGTTTGTCTCTCTGTTCTTTTTGTTTTTTTTATAAGTACCTGGGGGGGAATGCGGAGCGAAAAAACGGATGTTGGAACTATCGATTTAGCTTTCCTATTATGATCTCTGACTAGGGACTCCAATGGTGGAATTAAGTTACTTCTAAATCATTTTTTTCCCAGAGGAAAGTAGTTACTCAGTATTGTAAAAGGTTTCGTCCGTTGTAGGTTTGTATTATTATGAAACAGGTAGTTGTAACGTATATACCATTCTTTTTTTTTACTTTTATGCCATGCAAAATTAATAATAGTAATAAGTGATGACCTGTAGCTTGATTTAAGCCCGTGTTACTCGCAATTGTTTTTATTACTCTTTGAACTGTTGGCATGATCGTTACATTTTTTGAATTTTTGCGAAGAATGTACCCCTCATGAGCTATTACTCTCTTTATATGAATATTCAGTTGATTGAGTTGACTTCTTTGACTGTTTTTTTTTTTTAAATCAGGGTTAATGCTCTTTCATTTTATTGATATCAGAACATGTGTATTATATTGGTAAACTTTGTATCGATGCAAAAACTATCTTTTTTTTTCTACCGTCAGAGGTTTGAATTTGCGTTTTACCCCATTTGAGGAGCATGCGCAAGTTTTTGTTTTTTGTCTTTAGTTTTTGCTTGTGCAACTGTTAGCACTTGTTTATTATTATTATCTTATACTTAATTTCCTTTGGTACGGTGACGTTATGATCATTATATATATATACTTCTTATTGAATTGTAATGTAACGATCACATTTTCAGAGAGGCCGTGAAAAGAATACTCTAACCTTGCTTTCCTTTTTATATTAAATAAAACATGAAGTAGTTATTTCATAACTTTACTGACGCCCATAATAAGTTGTCTGTTTCTATTTCTTCTAAAAGGGGGAGGCACGTGGTCAGGTCGAAGGCGCATCCCCAATGTTATTTTCTTCATCTCCATGGGCAATGTCAATTAACGGTGCTTTCAATACCATTCCTTTTAATGATTTCCTTTAATATATCAAATATTTTAAATGAGTCCTGCACCTTCGTTGTCGGATTTATACCGAACTGGGCACTGTGGTAAAGCTGGTTGAAAAAAAAGATAGTGAAAACGACAAAAACGGTCTTTGTTTTTTGCTGTTGATTTCACTCGGGACATGAAAACAATAAATTTGAGTATCTTAACTGTTAAATTGGTACATACTGGTGAATCAAATGCGTTGTGGTGGTGATAACTGATTTAAAATGTCACACTCAATTTTTTTAATACGTTAGTTCTATCTGAGTGATTCGGATGTATTTCCTTTTTTGACGATACGCTTGCTTTTCTAAAGAAACGTTATCACTAATATTGTTGTTCCCTTCTTTATTGTATAGCTTGTTGCCAGTAGACACTTACTTTATTGCTTCTACTTCATGATATCTTCAAGCTAAAAATTTGTTGTAAACCTTGTTTCGTTGCATTCAATTTTGATCGGCTTCTTTATCTTATCGGTTATGTTTAATTATAATTGTTTTGTCATCAGTATTTGTGTGAAGCAGGCACCAGTCTTCCTTTTCTGGACAACTTTAAAGGCGGAGGAATTTTTCCCTCTCCCATAAAGTTGAACTTTAGCCTTCTCCATTATCTTTTTTTTTTTTAATCTGACTAAATATCTTTGTGGGATAAGAAACTAGCAGTGCCTCATAGCATTGACATCCCGGTCACTCTTCTCTGCCCAGCACATGGTATTATTAAAGAACACATGTATATGTTGCTGTTGTTTGTTTCTATATAAGCTTTTAAGTAACATCACAGATATTTTGGTTTATGAAGTTCACTCCTTTCGGCATCAGTTGCTTGGAGTATGTGTGGTCTGCAACTGATTTTTTTTTGCCGTTTATTTGTTTTGTCCTTTCTTTTTTAAAAAGTGTCCCACCAAAGGGCATGCCAATAATCTACCCTTCGTGGTCTCACGTCTTTCTTTTTTTTTTTTTGATATCCAATCTCGTTTCCTCCATTACAGTGCCGTTGTAAGATATGTTGTTTTTTTTTTTTAATTCTTTCAGACGGGGATTAATGACCGAAAGTACCAAAAAGGAGAGATCGGAGGCGAGAAAAGAAAATGTGGCTGTTTTACCTAAATGTTAGTCTCTTCCCTTGTCTTCTCTTCCACAGCCTTTGAAGTTTTCGACCATCGTAGGTACCTTTTTATTCTTTTTTGTTAATCGGCTAGAAATTTTTTTAATTGCTGTCAAGATCTTTTGTTTTAGTAATGTTTGTCCTCTTTTATTCTTGTGTAATTATGTAAACGCCCTTTTGTTTTGGGCTTGAGACTTTATTCCATGACTGTTTATGGGAACTCTTGTGTTATACATTTGTTAGAGGCCCCTTTTCCGTGCTTTCTCTTTTTTGGGAGGAGGGGAGTTTGCGAAAGGGATTACCAAGTTGCACCCCCAAATTTAATAATAATAATATACATTTGTTCTTAATGCGTATCAATAGCAAATAAATACCAGGGATTTGTCTTTTAGAAGCTCTCACCGCATCGCGCAGGAGACAAGTTCAGAAAAGTAGTAGCATTCTCTTATAGGCTTGTTCTTAACTTTAAAATATTTTATTTTCCATTTGCTCTCTCTCTCTGTGAACGGGTTTGCTGCCTCACATATTTTCAATACTCATTATGTATATCGTTTCTTTTCCCAACGCTTTCACACATTTGACATTGGGTAGGATAAGTCAGTGACTTATCCGTTTTGTTTTCAATTAGAAGTGCTGAAGTGAATTGAAGTGTGTCCCGTTGCTATGTAGGGGTGTTTGAAACACAGTGTAGGTGGGGAAGTAGTTGGTTAACTTTTCTCATGTGTGCACTTGTGTCGTGTGATAGGTCATTGCTTTCCATTTTATTCATTTCCTAAAAAAACACTATGTACCCTCCATACCCTGCGGAAAGATTAGTTGTGCTCTGATAAAGGGATGTGTTTTCTATGTTCATGTGATGAGATTAAGTTATTCTGGCGCTGCGACGGATGGCGTGCCACTTTGTGATTAAAATGTACTTTCAGGAGGCTGTATTGTGCTACCGGTGGGTTTTGTGTGGTAATGCGCGCACTCGTTGTTTTAGCAGGCTTCGCTGCTGCTTTAGTTGTTGTGTGTTTGTTATCAGCGATTTATTTTTCCGATCCCTTATGCAGTGAATTGCATCGGTCCCTATATATACGTCCCCCCCCCACTTTTCACACTGGTACACAGAGGATAGGGTTATTTGAGAATAAGCGAATCCAAGCATATCTCTTATCCTTAAGCATCAGGGACAAGATATGTCGGAGTTCGAACTTATGAGTGAACTGAGTGAAAGCGCAGCAAAGGGTGCGCTCAGCGAACAGGCAGAAGATGGTCATCGTACCTACTCTCCTGGGCCTGAAGAGGAAGAAAACCCTGATGCAGCAGGGCGTGAAGGCGCGGCAAAAGATGGATTGGATGCTCATGCTGAAGAGGCCTCCCCAGCGCCATCACCTGCAGGTGAATCGGATGAAAAGGCCAGCAAATCTGAGCATGAAAGTGAAGCGAAGGAAGGGTCGGGTGGCCGTGCTGAGGAAGCTTCCCCAGCGCCATCACCTGCAGGTGAATCGGATGAAAAGGCCAGCAAATCTGAGCATGAAAGTGAAGCGAAGGAAGGGTCGGATGGCCGTGCTGGGGAAGCTTCTCCAGCGCCATCACCTGCAGGTGAATCGGATGAAAAGGCCAGCAAATCCGAGCATGAGAGTGAGGCAAAGGAAGGGTCAGATGGCCGTGCTGAAGAGGCCTCCCCAGCGCCATCACCTGCAGGTGAATCGGATGAAAAGGCCAGCAAATCTGAGCGGGAAAGTGAGGCAAAGGAGGGGTCAGATGGCCGTGCTGAAGAGGCTTCCCCAGCGCCATCACCTGCAGGTGAATCGGATGAAAAGGCCAGCAAATCTGAGCGGGAAAGCGGGACCGCTGACGGGTCAAGCGGTCGTCCTGAAGAAGTTTCCCATGCGTTTTCACCTAATAGGGAATTGGAGGACAAGGCCAATAAATCGGGAGGCGAGAGTGTGACCAAGGGCTCGGATGGCCGCCCCGAAGATATTTCTCATCCGTTTTCACCTAATAGGGAATTGGAAGAAAAAGCCAATAAATCGGAAGGCGAGAGTGTAACCAAAGATGGATCGGATGGTCATGCTGAAGAAACGTCTCCAGTGCAGTCACCTGAAGGAGAGGTGGGCGAAAGGTCTGCCAGGGCAGGATCTGATCATGAGGAACAGAAAGGCGAATCATGTTTCGATGACCGTGACACTGGCAATGATCAGGCTGTTGACCGCAATGCTCACGATGCAGCGCCCCATTTGGACGACAAACACACCAATGGGGCCGCTGCAGATGCTACCGATGCACCACGCCACACTCAAGAGGTCAACGACCTGTTCAAGCCTCGAATGACACCTTACAAACAGCCTGACCGTTGGGATCCCATTGAAACCTATCTGGGAGAGGATGTCAGTGATGAGTTGGAGATCACCACGGCACGTAAGCCCGTTTTCACCGATGAGGAGAAAGCTGACGTGCCAACCTTTAAGAATGGCGAACCAGACTATGAGGGTGAGTACCTTTCATGTTTCGATGAGCCTAATCTGCTGTACCGTATTTACAATCGTGAGGAGAAGACGTGGGCCTTCTACAACGACACATACAGCTATGAGATGCATGTACGATTCACCTTTGCTAAACTCTCAAAACTTCAGGCACTGGGGAACACGAAGATGTACACTCAAGAGACAGGTGAGCATATTGCGGAAGTCATTGTATATCCTCGGGAGACCGAGATGTTCGTCAAGGGAAATGCTAATGGCTTTACAAGCAAGCTTCGAGCAGTCCCTCTAACGGAGGAGTACTACGCCAGGCGGCAAGAATTGGCAAACAACAAGATTCAAGAAGAAATCGCTCGCGTCAAAAGTATCGTTGGCGATGTAACAGATTCGGAGCAGGTTCTCAAGGCCTGTGTTGAAAATGGCATCCCTTTTGTTGACCTTGAGTTTCCACCATGTCAAGACTCTTTGGCGACCGGTGCAAAAAAGCCATTCAAACGCCTTCCATGGGTTCGTCCTTCGCAATGCCTCCCCGATTACATGGCTGATCAGGTGCGCCTCTTCCGAGGACCAATTCGACCTGGCCAGGTGGACCAAGGAGAACTGGGTGACAGTTGGGTCATGTGCTCTATAGCGGTGCTGACGGAGCGACCAGACAAGGTCGTCAACATGTTTCGTCACCCAACCGACCCAGAATTGGGTAAGAAGGAGCGTTCTGTGGGCGGTTACCGCGTATCTCTCAACAAGAATGGGCAATGGCGCAGCGTGATTGTGGATGACTATCTTCCCATGTCTGGTGGCAGGCTAAAATATGCAAAAAGCAGATACGACCTCGCGGAAATATGGCCATGCATTCTGGAGAAAGCCTTCGCCAAGCTGCATAATAGTTATGCCAATATCTGCTCCGGTGATCCTCTCCACGCCCTCCAAGATATGACTGGTTTCCCGACCTCCAGGTTTGACGACGCCTTTGCCAACGCTCCCTTGTCTGGGAAGGACGATCTGTTCCAGGACTGGGTGAGGTATGTGAAGGCACAGTACCAGATTATCTTAAGCACACCTGGAAAGAATCCAAGAGACAAAGCTTCCGGCGAATGCCACACAGCAAGGCGGTACACAAGCGTGGGTCTCCTTACAGGTCATGCGTATGTGGTTCTCGATGCAGCATTCTTCCCCGAGTATCAGTTACGTTTGGTAAAGCTGCGTAATGCCTGGGGTCGTGGGTCGGAGTGGAACGGCGACTGGTCTGACGGCGACGAAAAGTGGGAACGGTATCCAGATGTGGCGGTGAAGTGCGGTTACAGCAATGGTGAGAGCGATGGCACGTTCTGGATGGCGTGGGATGCATGCTTGCGATACTTTAACGGCGGGGGCGTGTGCTTCACGAGGAACTCAATCAACGATTACCGTGTACCCTCCACGTTTGTAAACTGTACGCCTTCCTGTGTCCTTGAAATAACTGTTGAGCAGCCCACGTGGATGTGCTTTATGCTCTCTCAGAAGGATAAACGCGGCTCCCCTGAGGCCCGTGAGTACAACCCCGTCATGATCAGCATCGCGCAACCCATTGGGGGCGGATTGTACAGGGTAGTGCAGAACAGCTCCGCTGACGCCTATCATCCGCTTAGCGACAAGTGGACTTTCTACCAGGCTCGTGATATCAGCATCCTATACGAATTGTTGCCAGAATCCTCACCGTACATTGTGATACCCCGCTTAATGTTAGTGGAGTCGCAGCCTGATGAGGTACCTTACACATTGAGTTTCTCCTGCAAGCGTGCTGTTGGTCACGAAGGCGTGACTGTGCAGCTGAAGACCATCGATAAGGACAACAAGGTTCTCTACAACTTCCCCAAGTTTGAGCCCGACCTCAGCTCTACTGATGTGGAGTACCAAGCACGGGTTGCTCACAAGCCGTTTCCTGAGCTGAAGGTGGACTCCTCCGTGTGCTGAGGTTGCCTTCTTTTGCTTACCGCTACTGTCAGATTCCCACCCATTTTTTTTAATCCCACCCGTTATTGTTTCATCAACTGTTTTTTTTTGTTTGTTTTCCTTCATACGAAGGCATCATCAAGGTGTGCCTCATTTTATGTACAGATATATTCGTAGGATGATGTATATATTATACTTAACTGACGTACACCGTGACGAATCGTAGCGGTCGTTTACACAAAAGAGAAGGAGCAGGGGATAGTGATGTTGACACCACACGTCTCACTGTGTGCATTCACCTTCACTTGATATACGTGCGTGAGGGAAGATTGGAGCGAATATGTCGTAAATGGAGAAAAGGAATAAGAGTTTGAGGTGGGGAGGAGGCGAGCAAGCGAAAAAAAATATATATAAGCATATGTTAAAAGAAGGAAAACGGGAACGGGGGAAATGGGGAAGTTGGTGTAGCAGCAATAGATAACCTAATATATAATCGTTGTTTTGTCAATATTATGTGTATACACTACACATAAGTGGGAGACGGTATGAAAACGAGCGTGAGGAAGGGGATATTGAGAAAAAAAAAAAAGCACACATCGTTGTGTTTGTATCCATGCGCTTTGCGCGTGCGGGGCCCGCACAGTTACACCGTAACAAAATCTTCCCTACCCTGCGCCCATATATGTGAGCGGTGGGGGAGGCGTTGCCCTCCCACATCAGTGTACCCTTTCGTATTCCTTTATTTTAATAAATTATACCTTTTTGTTTTTTTACCACCCCCAATTCTCTCGCACCCTTCACCAACTCTGAAAGCAGTTCATTGTGTTATTCTCCCCCACCCCCCCCTCGCGCCTGCTTAGGAAGTGGAGGGGGTTGCTTTCTCACCACTTGCGCTCACACATGTGTGTGTCTGTGTGTGCTGAAATTAATTAACTTTCTTTATTTCCTTTTTTGTTTAACTTATCGTCACAAAATACGCTGTCACACAGCTTGACGCCACAATTGCCCACGAAAAAAAAAAAAGAGGAAGAAGGTAGTTTTGATAAGAGGGACGAACAGGTCAAAAGAGCGAGTGTTAGAAGAACAGGAGAGCGCTGCATCGTCTTGACGGGTGTGTATTTTTGGGAACCCCAGGAAGCACGGCTCGACGCGGTCGGGAGAGGGCTTGAGTGGGAAGTGGGAGTCAAAAAACAAAAAAAAAGAGAATAGTGTCCATCTCCTAACCCTCGTAACGAGCCTTCACAGCTGTTATTGAAGGGAGATCTGCAAATAATGAGCTCGCGTAACGGCAGCCTCGCTGGATGCTACGTGGATGAATTCGATGAAGCCGCCACTACCAAACCTGAAACGAGCAGCATTTACCGCTACGGCAGACCCGTATACGAGGGGACGCCAACTGCATGCTTCGAGGGCGGGTTGTTGTTTCGGATTGTGGAAGAAGGTAAGAACAACCGCTGGTCTTTTTACAATGACACGCCAAGCAACCAGATGCGCGTGGAGGTTATTTTTGGAGCAAATTCTGCTATTAAGGCCCTTGGCAACACAAGCCTAATAAAACTACCCGATGGTTCCTACAAGGGTACCGTAACGGTGTACCCATTAGAGACAGAGGTGTTCGTTGAAGGTAAGTGTGACACTTACGAGAGCAACATCGTTGCGGAGGAGCTTTCAACGGAGTACTTGCAAGATGTAGCGGTACAGAATGCGAAGGTAATCGAAAAGGAAACGCAAGAAGTGAGCAAGTTGGGAGGGGAGAATTCCTCACCAGACGACACGCTAGCAGCGTGCATTGCGAAGAAGACAAAGTTTGTTGACTTAATTTTTCCACCCGGGCAGGAGTCCCTGCAAATCGGTACTCCGCACAAGCTGAAAGTGATACCGTGGGAACGACCAAGCATGTACCTTTCCGATGAAAATGCCCTGCACGCGCGCTTATTTCGTAACAATATCCACCCGGGAAACATCGATGAAGGTGAGCTGGGAGATTCGTGGTTTACGGGGGCTTTGGCTTGCATGGCCGAGTTCCCGGACCGGGTACGCGATATGTTTCGTCACCCACGGAGCATCGAGGAGGGAAAGAATGAACGCGAAATAGGTGCGTACCGCGTCACCTTCAATAAGGATGGATGGTGGACCAACGTGATTATTGACGATTACTTACCATGCTCCGGTGGGCATCCCATGTTCGCCCGGTCGTACGGGGATCCGATGGAGTTATGGGTCTCATTGGCACAAAAGGCCTACGCCAAGCTGCATGGTGGTTACGGTTTCCTCGTCGTAGGCGACCCACTCCGCGCGCTTCAGGACCTTACTGGCTTCCCCTGCTCGTCCTTTAACACCGCCTTTGAGAATGCCAAAATGAACGGAGGGGAGGAACTGTTTGTCCATTTATTGCAATACGGACAGACGAGCTATCAGACAATACTGACCGTCCCCACAAGGGGAGCCTTGAAGCTGCAAGGAGCGAGTGTCGAGGCATATGAGGCCACTGGGCTTTTACCGGGGCATGTATACACAGTGTTAAGTGTAATGCCCTTTCCGGAATACAACCTTCGCCTGTTGCTGCTGCGCAATTCGTGGGCCAATCATTCGAAACACCGATGGAATGGGGCATGGAAAAGGGGTAGTGAGAAGTGGAAACAGTACCCAGGCGTGGCGGCAGCTTGTGCTGGGGCATGTGATGCAGATGGTGTTCTCTGCGTTGAGTGGTCAGAGGCTCTTGCTCTTTTTGCCGGGTGTGGTGTTTGCTTCGTACAAGACACCCCGTATGACTACCGTATTCGTGGGTGCTTCCAGAAAGCTATACCGAGTGTTTGCCTTGAGATCAGTGTCTCTGTACCCATTGTGCTGTGCCTTTCGCTAACCCAGGAGGGCTGCCATGGCACAGACAAGGCGGATTACTCACCCATCATGCTCAGTGTTGCTCACGGTTCTGGATGTAACCAAATTATGACTGTTGAAGCGAACAGTGGCTTCGACGCGGACCATCCCAATCCGGGTTTCACCTTCTTTGAAACACGTGAGGCGAACATGTTCTTTCATATGATACCGGAGAAGTCCCCTTACCTCATCATACCACGAACCATGACACCTTACAAGGAATTGTCTTATGTGCTTAGTATCCACAGCCCAGTGGAGATCGGCACACCGGAAAGTGCCGTATTTGTCGCATTTCGGACACTGGCACCCGAATGTGGTGCCTTCGCCAACTGTAGGAACTTCCAAGTGCAAGGAAGCACCTGCCAGGCGGAGTTCCAGGCTCGCGGAACAGAACAGTTTTTCCCTGATATCTATCTTGGTAACTCTATTGAGCTGTCCTAAACAAAAGTGCGTGTTTGCTTATTATTTTATTTTTGTTTGTTTGTTTGTTAGGAGGGGTGGAGAAAAGGGGATGAAAAAGAAGAGGGGGAAAAAATAACGAGCAAATCGACGGAGACAATGCAGGGAGGAGGGGAGAGGGGGAGGAAAAAAAAGAGCTTTGCAAAGGTAAATGCAGGCGCGCGTGGGTTTACTTCTCTTTGTTTTGTTTTTTTTTTTGGTTTCTGCCGCGCAGGGCGAGAGGGTTTGTGGTGATGTTGCGTCGAGAACGTTAACGACGGAACGAGCGATGTTTCCCGCATATCCCTCACCATCGTTATGATCATTGTTTGTATGTATGTATTAATTTTATGTGTTGTATTCCTTTAGTTATTTGTTTACTTTCTCTGGGTAGTGGTTTTGTAAGGCATGGGGTTGATGAAGGTTTCCCAAGAAGAAGAGAATGGATGAGTGAGTGAGTGAGTCTGTGGATTTTTTTTTTTTTGAAAAGAAAAAGAAGAAATAAAAAGAGGAGTATTTGATGAAGATGGGATACCATCCGGTGCTATCCACAAAACATAGGAAGAATACAAGGGAGAGTGTGAAGTTGGTGTATATTCGTGCATGTATATGTGCTCGCGCCTGGTGTTTGTTCATCCACTTAGTTGAGAGATGGTTCATTCCCTACACGTGCACACATATAAACCTTTTGGATGTAACCGACCATTCTCCTCTCCCCTGTATTTATCTTCAAGAGACAAAACACACACACACACACACACCAAAGAAATAACTACTGACCTTACCGTCTTCTTTTTGATATTTATTGCATTATATATTATTATTATTATTACTGTTATTTTATTTTTTATTTTTTTTTGCCCTGTATTCACCGTTTAATTTTTATTTATTTCTTCCCTGCTTTTCACCCACATTTGTATGAAATTGACAATTTTGACAGCAGAAAGGGGGCTTGTGAAGAAGAGAGAGATTGAATTCGTCTCCTGTCTGTGTGTATGGAGCTGAAGAAGAAAAAATAAACAAGAGGAACCAATAGCAAAACGGTGGGTTTACATATTAGGTTTTATGTGGTGAGAAGAGGGGGAAAAGGACTGTGAGCGGGTGCCTAAAGTGTAATACACCACTCATTTCATTCATTACGCTTTCGATCACGGGTGCTTAACAGCGGTTTTTGGTTAGAGGAATTTTACTTCTTCCCATTGATGTGTGTGGCGTAAAAGTTATATGTTCTCCATCTCGTACGCGTGAATGTGTGCATTTGTGTGAGTGGAAGGAAAGGAAGAGTTTATACTACGTAGCAGTGTTCATGAGAAGGGCTCGTTCTTGTTTATTTATTTTATTATTTCATTGCATTTATTGGCCGTGTATCGTAAACTCTGCAAGGCAGTTGACACACTCCCCGGTTATTACTACTATTACCATTATTATTATTATCATCATCATTATCACTAATTAATTTCCCTTCCATCCCCTTCCTTTCTTTTACGTGTTTGTCTGGCGAATAGACAATAAGACGGTACTGTGACGCGTATTAGTTAACTCCTATTTCTTATTTTTCTACATCCCTTTCATTTGTATGCATGGGTGTCCCCACAACTCCTAGCAGTGCAGCTGGTGTGCTCTTTCGTTCATTGTTTTTTTATCCCTGTTTCGTGGCTTCCATAATGTCCTTCTTTATTGTCCTTCATATTTTGTTCGTCAATTCTGTTTATTTGTTTCATTTTCTTGACCACATCCATATATATATATATATATATATATTTATTTATTTATTTATTTATATGTGGGTAGTGCTGAAATCGCAATCCTGTCCTCTCTTTTCACTTTTACAACTGGGTTCAACCAATAGGGGATTTAATGCTCATGTGAAGAGGATGTGTGGTGCCCCTTGGCCGACATCCTCAACTTTTTTCCGTCCATTTTTTTTTTCTTCACCCACGTGTTTTACGCATTCGGGCTGTATACGCGTATTACACTCGTTTGTTGCTTTTTTTTTTTTTTAACTGACTTGAGTTGCTTCTTATTATTATCTCTTTCTTTCTTTTTCTTTTTCTCTTTCTTTTCATTTTCATCACTTTTCGCTCGCTTATCGATACTAAACCTTCTGTTAGAGCACCTCAAACTCTTATCGGAGATCCGACAAGTGGAAGCGATTGGAGAAAGTCAGCACCGTGAAGTATACTGTGTACACCTTTCTCCACAAAAAGTTTCCCGCATCTGCTCCTGTAGTTGCTGCCGTGACAGGAAATAACTGAATCAAGTAGTAAACTCGCATTCCGTGTGTGTGTGCTGAAGAGGCGTAAGTGAATAGCGGCAGGTTTGGCGTGCACTTTCAAAAAGAATAGAGACTCTTACCTTATACTTTTTTTGTGTGTCGGTGGACAAACTATTGGTGAATAGAAGAATTATATAAATGGGGTGTGGTGCGTCTTCTACTCAGTCAGAAGATGGCATGCACGAACCCATACCCCCTATGGAAATGGTGCGCAAGCAAATTGCAGCCGCTCAACCAGAGCAAAACGGAGTTAAGGAGGGTCAATCGAGTAAAAAGAAAAGAAGTGGTGATGATCCCCCTGACGAGTTTGAGGAACTGACAGTAACCGCACTTCCACAGCGGTGGCAACGGGACTCGACCTACAAGTGCGGGTATCCCATGATCACGGGCGACGAAGTGAAACCATGCTTTGAAAAGGGTTTATTATACCGTATTGTGAAGGGTGACACATGGGCATTCTACAATGATACGCGCACGTACGAGATGTGTGTTTCCTTCACCTTCGGAAGGGATTCGACGGTGCGTGGTATGGGCAACACTGTCATCACAAACCTGGAAGGCGGGGAAATCCTTGCAGAGGCCTCAATATACCCCTGTGAGACGGCCATATTTGTGAGAGGGAGATTCAGCGGATTCCGGAGTAAGATAAAGGCACAGCCTCTCTCTGACGAGATTCTGAAGGCAAAGGTTAAACAATACGACAAGTACATACAAGAAGATTTGGCGAGGGTTAATGCTATGATCAATGAGAATGATAGCGATGACGCTATTCTTGCGAAGTGTGTTGAAGGACCCACACCTTTCATTGACATTAGGTTTCCCCCCAACCAAACTTCCATTGAGCGCGGTGCCGTGTTGCCCATCATGACGATTCCATGGGCTCGCCCCGACATGTACCTCCCTTTAGGTTTTCCTCCCCAAGTCCGCCTATTCCGCAGTGCAATCAGTACTGTGAACATTGAACAGGGAGATCTTGGGGACTACTGGATTATGTGCGCAATCGCCTCCCTTGAGGATGATACGGAACGGTTGCGTGGGATGTTCAGACATCCTGTCTCATGTGAAAAAACGGCTAAAGAGCGCGCGGTAGGGGCTTATCGCGTCACGCTTAACAAAAGTGGATGGTGGCATTCCGTAATTGTGGACGATTATCTTCCCGTAGTTGGAAACAGACCGAAGTTTGCGCAGTCCCTGAGTGACCCGTGTGAGGTGTGGGTTTCTATTCTTCAAAAGGCCTACGCAAAGGTGCATGGAAGCTACGTGAATATTGTTGCAGGTGATCCACTACACGCGTTGCAGGATTTCACAGGCTACATATCGTCGAGGTATGACTACATACTTGATCCGGAACAGGGCCTCGAAGAGAATGAAATATTAGAGCGGTTAGAGAAGTATGACCAGCAAGGTTTCAAAATTATCCTTAGTACTCACAATGCAAAGACAGATAACCCAAATGTGGATGAAACATACAGGGAGGTGGGCCTGCTGGCAGGTCACGCATACCCGGTAAAAGCCGTTCGTTACTTTGCTAGTGAAAATATTGCCCTGCTGCAGATACGCAATCCGTGGTGTCGCGAAACCGAGTGGAAGGGTGAGTGGGCCAATGGCAACGCGGAGTGGAAGTCCCACCCAGAAATAGCAGAAGCCTGTGAAATAAATGCGCAGGACGGTAGTTCCTTTTGGATGTCCTGGGGGGATGTACAGAAGTACTTCAATGGATGTGGTGTTCTTTTTCGCTACCCGAGGAGCATTGACTATCGTGTTCGTGGTGTCTTCCGAGGCGACATTCCCAGTGTGTCCATCCTCATCAGCGTAAACAAAACAATATCATTAGTCTGCTCTCTCACTCAAGAGGACCGCCGAGGAACGAAGATGGCGGACGATTATCCCCCAATTATGTTAAGTTTGTGTGGTGGTGATCGCCTCTCCGACGATATGGAGGTGGAAAAGAGCACCACTACGGAAGCGGACTACCCCGGCGAAGACTTAACTTTCGTCCACAGCCGTGACGTTGGTATGATGTGCACGCTTACGCCCTTCAAGTCACCGTATTTATTGGTGCCACGCATCATTACAGGACGTGATGAGGAGCACCCGTATGTTATCGGACTGTTGTCTGAAGCGGAATTTGGTGCAGACCTGAAAGCAGAGTTCTTCAGCGTCCCAGCGAACTGCGAGGTCTTCCGGAACGCCAAGTCGTTTGCCTTCCAAGGGGATGTGGTGGAGGCGAAATTCCAAGTGCGCACGCCGGATTGTCGTTTCCCCACGGAGTATAACAGCACTGTGATAGTAAAGGCCAAGAAGGGCGACTGGTATGTGGAAAATAAAAAAAAGTAATAGCAGTATCGATACATGGGAGCAATATCTGACTGACCTGTGGGATTACCGAGAAAAAAAAAGCGGGAGGGGGGAGGGAGGAGGCTCCTCTTTACTTCTCAATCCTCCAGGAAGGGCGAGTCGGAAAGTGATGCAACGACATGAAACAAAAAAAGAAAGAAAGAGGGGAGAGAGAGAGAGAGAGAAAGAGAAAAAACCCAAATGGTGGCCGAAATGCACTTAGATGTGTGCTTTTGTGCCCCTGGTTGGTGCCTCAAAAGGGGTCAGTAATGGTGATGGGGAATTTCAAGAGTTTTTACTGCACATCCGCATGCTTGAGGGGCATTTGTACAAGCGGGTCCCCGCCATATGTGCGAACCCATGCGGTTCCTACTGGGCTGAATCTTCCAAATGACATGTAGAAATCATAATGTAGAAAAAGGAAAACAAAAAAAGAGAGAAGAATGTGACTAAATTTAACGAATGAAGGAGGGAAGAGGTGGGTGAGTCGCCATATAAGAGGAAATATGAGGGATCCACGATATCCGTATGCGAGTAAAAGGTGAAGAAGAAAGAAAAAAAGATATATATATATATAGAGAGAGAGAGGGAGAGAGAAAGAGAAAGACGAACGAAGAGGGTCTGGTAAGTATAATGTAGATGATAGAATTAGAAGAAGGAAGGAAAAGAAAAGAAAAAGAAATAAGAAAACTTAGCCGGGGTGTGAGTAGCGGATGTCTTGTGTGCTCGTGTTGGTGCATACGCTTGCAGTGCGGGCTCTAACGTTATTTGTTTCCCTTTGTGTTAGTTGATTTTGAGCGCACAATATATACGATATAGGTATGAACGTTTGTTTGTTATGTTTTGTTTCGTTTCGTTCCTCTTCTCCAGTGGATTGAGCAAGAGGACCAATTGAGGTTGAGGAAGAAGATGCCAAGGAAACGTGTATATGTTGATTTATTTACATAATATAACCAGGTGAAAGGAGCTAAAGTGGTGTAGTTGCGTTATTATTGTTATTGTTACCATCATTATTATTACTATTACTTCCTTCTTCTTACATCCGTATTTCCCTCGGTTGCCGTGTTCTTTTTCTCTCTCCTCATTCCGTTTCTTTCTTTTTCTTTTTTTTTTCATTCATATGCGTCCTTTCGTCCATCACCCCACACTCCCTCTTACTGTTTATATGTAGGCCCTACCTTTTACCTTTCTGTTTTGTTTTCCCTGTTTCTGTTTCTGCTTCCGCTCCCCTTCTTTTTCTTTTTATTTTGTTTGTTCGATTGTTCTCCCACCCGTTCCTTTGCATCTTCCCACATATTATTCTTGACCTTTTTTTTTGTTTTTAATTTGTTTTTGTTTTTTACTTAATTTCTACTTTCATATTGTTTCCTCCCTTCCTCTAAATAGGGATGAAGAGGGTTTGCTGAGGGGCTTCCCTCTTTCCTTTTTTCTTTTTTTTTTCATATTTTTATTTCATATCTCTGTTTCATATTTGTTTTTCTTTTTTTCAATTTGCAAAACAATAAAAATAAAAAATAAAATAAAGGAGTGGAGGTGGAGGGACTTTCCTCTTACTTCTATTTCTACTCTCTTCCGCTTTGTATTGTTTTCTCTTGCATTGACAACAGCACCAAAAGCAACAATGACAGATATATCTGCATAAATGATGTAGACATATTCACACGAATATAATATAAATGTAATGTAACGTAATAATGGCGTTAATAATTATAATGGTAAAAAAAAAAGGATGAAAAAGGAAGGAAAGGAAATATGTATGTATATATATATAAAGGAATATATTTATTTGTATTGGGTATGTTTTAGTTAAATGATATATTGTTGAATTTAGTAAATGGTATAAGTATTTATGTATGAATATATTAGATGTACAAATGAAAAGTTAGTGGATATTTCTTTTCCTTTCTCTCGCTCACACGGTGATGCGGAAGATGGATTTTTAATAATATATATACGGAAGGAAAAAGAGGAAAAGGGTGCATTTGTATTGATGCGTTTGTTATATTTTCAATAGTAACCTTATTATATTACTGTTAACATTAATAATATTGTTACGGTTATTATCATTCATATTCTAGTTGGGAAATGCATTGGTTTCTGTGGGAACAGAAATGGGTGGGAAGCGAATTTTTGTTTGTGTTTTTTATTATTATTAATTTATTTCCTTTTCTTTATATCTGCCGTTATCTCTGTGTGCTTGTGTTTGCATTTGTAAGCTCACTTCACTCTGTCACGTGTTCGTTGCGTATACATAATTTTTTTTTTGTATTTTACACGTGACAGAGTCGACACAAATGCGCCAGGTGCGTTTTCTTCTGTTTTTTTTCTTTCTTCATCATATGTTTACACAAATGTATATTATTATTATTATTATTATTATTATTATTATTATTATTATTATTATTATTATTATTATTATTATTATTATTATTATTATTATTGCTGCTGTTGTAATTATTATCACTTTTTTATTATTTTATTATTTTGTTTTTTTTGTTCAACTGAAGAGAAGAGAAAACAACAGAAGGTTTTTGTGTTTTTTGTTTGAAAAGGACGAAACACAAAAATGATTTTTTTTTTTTTTTGACGAGGGGGGGGGGGAGGGGCATGCATGTGACGGATTTGAAGGAGTACAAAAAGAAAGAGGAGAGGAAGAGGAGGAAGAAACATATAAAAATGGAATGGAAAGAATTCGGTGAAGGCGCCAACTCAAAAGAAATTCAAAAAAAAAAAACAAGGCAAGGCAAGGCAAGGGGAAATTGAAAAAAAAAAATTAAAAGAGGAAAGAAAATAGCACCAAAAAGGAATTTAAAATGAAACGGAAGCTGGGAGAAGGAAACGGGAAGCGGGGGCGGAGGAACAACATTTGTTTTCCCGTAAAGGGAAGAAATGAAGAGTATTCGTTTCTTCTTTTTTTTTTCTTTTTTTTTTTCTTAACTTCCCTTCTTCATCTCTTAGAAGCAACCCTGTGAGAGTAAAGAGGTTG